>NC_044907.1:83618920-83910272 GCF_001633185.2 Quercus lobata
CCCCCCCCCCCCCTAAAATAAAGTCTAGACATGAGAAATTTGAGTCTCAATTATGGGCTAGTATTTGTTTTATAGTAGTGTGTCAGAGCAATATTGTGTCGTGTTGAAGCATTGTCCTTCAATTCAATTATAAGATAGATTATCACGAAGGAAAAGTTATACTTGACCAAAAGAATTTGCTTAATTTTCATCTTTTAACCAATTCCTGGTTTATTTTTGATCCTTTAACAAGGTGATGAATTTTAATTTTAATCTTTTAACAGTAGCTGTGAAATCAACTGCAGGATTAGGGACTATATTATTGATAATTAACTTGGAAAGATGAATGTTGCGTCTTGGTGACTGCTAAATCTTTCCTATAGATATCACAGCCAAAGATTTCCAAGTTAAACACAAATATGATGGCAAAATGTGATGCACCGAAAGAGCTCACATTTGGGGGCAACAGGGATAAGCCTGGAAAATTTTTATGCTGGCAAATTTATCCCCAAGAGTATTAAGAAAATCTATTAATAGAAAACATATTTATTATGGGTGCTACATTGAGAAATCTCCTCAAAAGCTTGTTAAAACTATGTACTATAATTTATTTAAGGCAACATTCAATATTATATTCCCAAAACTTGTTAAAACCATGCTGACATCTTGTCTTAGAGGTTTACTGGTATGGGAAAGGCATTAGAAGATGTTAAAATGGCACAAGGTATATTAGTACTTTTTAACATTCCAGCACTAAAGTAAATCCTCTAGAAGAGGGTAAATTGCAAATACAATTGCAATGATTTTACATTATATTATATTGATTTAGAACTAGAAGAGAAATTACGCTGTAGATCTATTTCATATACAAGTATCAACTATTGATCTCAATGACTTTTTTGTAATTCAAAGAAAAACAAAACGGTTGCCCATGACTTTTGGATTAGTGGTTGAAGATGTTGAAGAGGGAAACTCCGGTTTTAATTAAACGTCTAAATAGTTGTTCAAGCATTTTTTCAAGATCCTAAATGCTCGACTCTGATTTCTCCAGCAAGTTCTGTATGTTCTCAAGATGCACAGCGCAATCAGATTTTCTTGTAATGTGAACAATAAGAAATTGCAATTCCGCATGTGCTTTCTCAAGTTCATTTGTGTTTGTTTTTGCATCCTCACGCACCATTCTTTTTTGGGTGCACCAGTTTGGAAACAAACCCCCAGCTGTTGGACTTTGGTTTCAACTTTGGCCCCGCTATAAAGGAAAATAAGGTTTCAAGCATTGAGAGGGTGACCAATTCTGCTTCCCTCAACATGCTAACCATGTTCAAAATCTCTTGGTTTCTGTTCGTGCACTGGCTTTCCGTGCCTTTTAGGGCCTTGTGAATTGCGTTTTTGGCCACCTTCTTGGAGGTCAAGTATTTTCAATCTCCCTTATAAGCTCCATTTCACCTCCCCCGTCTTCTTCGCATGATTGATTGAAGTTGATGTGTGCATTCCTTTGTCTGCAATAAGGAATCCTTTGCGATTCCACACAGATCCAACAGTCTAAGAGATTCATGTAACAGCTCATCAAACCATGTCTTGTGCTGCTCTTGCGCTAAGGCTTGTTGAGTGAATGACAGCTGAAGCAATTTACTGACACAATCATGTAAATCCTGGATGCCATTCAGTCTGTTGCCTGTTGCTGTTAATGAAGGTGACAAAGAAGCAGCTTCGGAAGCCCTCAATCTGCACAAGTGGTCATCAAACTCTGAAATGAGAGGGTGTGGTTTGGAAGGCAAGCTGTTTCAGCGAGTGTGGTACTTGGATTTTGGGTGTAGAGGAGAGGCAACCATTCTTCCTTGCAAAAGAGGTCATACTGTTAATTGATAGTTCAATCTAGCATTTTGCGTTCCATCTATTGGCATCCTCTTTATATTAAGAAGTATGGGGAACATAAGGAATCTCATCCTCTTTAAATATCAAATAGTCATGGCATATTTCTGATCTGGATCTAAACACTATGTCAGCAATGTTTTTGCATTCTCTCCTCTCTCCAGCTCTTTAAATCAATAGTCAATTATATTTAAATTCTAAAATCAAAAGAACTTGTTCATAAATAATTATATATAAAATATGTTCCACAACAATGAACAGCACAAGGGTGGCATTGACACCAACTTCTTTGACACAAGAAAAGGTAGAAGCCATTTCGTCCGGCTTAACTGCCTTCCTTCCAGGGTGCAAGAAGTCTGTACCAACTGTGACCATGTTAATATCATTAAATCATCAGTTTCAATCAAAAAAAGGATGCATTCATTACAATGAGAATAAGGTGATGATTCTCATAATCTAATAAAAAATCTTTAGTTTATACAGAGTTGATCATCTTTGTGATCCTTACCCTTTGCAACTTCTTAATATTGTAGACATGTATGTATTTTCATATGCATATTTGTTCTTGATGTCATCTGAAATTTCTTATGCTTACTATTTTGTATACCTTCCATAGTTATTTACTGTCATGTAACTTTATGGTTGTCATGCCATTATTCATATGTAATCATATAAACAAGATGTTGTCAATTAGTATTTATTTAAATGGTTGCAGGCAAGGTCTGCACTTTTTGTTTGTACCCTTTTAGCCCATCCCCATATCAATTAGATTCTTCCTTTAATGGAATTTAGAATTTGTAGTAAATAACTGGGTAATTTCCAATGATTCAGGGGGACATTGTTCAATTTTAAATTTTTGAGGGGATTGAAATGTACCACATAGTTAAGTGAGAAAAATGCAATTAACCCTAGAATTATTTGACAAGGTCATTTTGTTAGTACCTGGGAAGTGATGGGATCTATTAGTAGGATTCAGCATGGTCCATTTTAAGTGCTTTTTATACTTGGACTTTTTTTTTTTTTTTTTTTTTTTTTTTGGTGAAATAAATTTACAAGTATAAATTTGGGAGGAGGGATTTGTTTTCTTCTCCATTTTTGTAAGTAGAACAATTCTCCATTTATGTTTTTTTTTCTTCTCAATTTTCATACTTTTAATATCAAGACTGAGATTCATGAAAGAATGAGAAATTTGTTTGAATCTTTTAGTTTGCCGGGTGATGGCCATGGGTTGTCAGATAAGCAATTTTTTTTTTTGCTAATTATTGTTGCATACAATTACACACAACCAAACATATTAAAAACATGATTTCAATTATTCAAACAGGGTCAATTTGTTTTGCCATAGAGCATAAATGTCAAAGAGTTGGTTGTTCAATTTGGACAAGAACATAGTCCTTACCTTTATAAGTTCTACAGTTAACCAAAAACAATAACTACTAAATCAAGTGTTGTGTTGAACTTAGTGGGCTTAAATTTCAAGTTTGAATTAAAATTATGAATCCCTGAATTTGTACTTTGAAGGCAATGTAACCTTTCAAATTATTATCATTTGAAATTTTAGTTTACTTTTATAGAATTTATAGTCCAAAGAAGCTTCATCAAAGAAAAATATCATTAACTTTTTTTTCTTCACCCCTTCTCATATTTTTATTCTGTTTACCTAAATTTCTGAATTAATGACCATAGTTTGTTTAAAGAGAAATAACTTCAATCTCACTTGCGCAAACCTTTCAAATATCCATAGATAAATAGTCACTTGATAGTTGCATATTATTGGTGAATTTTGAAACAATCTTGTTTTTTTTTTTTTTTTGATAGTTTCACTGTCCATCGTTAATTGCATTAACATATTTGGCCTTTGTCAGATGAATATGCGATTTCCAAATAAAACAGAGGGAAAAATGTCCACACACCCTCCTAAACTTTAGAATAGTGGTCATTGCACCCCTTAAACTTTTATTTTGGTCAATTTACTTCTTCAACTTTACACATCTGCCAAATCACTACCTCCGTTAGTTTGCTGTCAAAAATTTAACAAAAAATACACGTGAGACGCACGTGATGCTTAAAATACCATAATAAAAAAGATGAGAAGAAAAGAGAGATCAATGGTTAGAACACCACTATGGCATTCCCACCGCCGGGGCTGGAAGTCTTTGTCCTGCCGTTTATGGTCCCACTGCACCGTCCAGCTGCAAATATGGATCTCCTGTTCAAGAGCCACCATTTTACTGATATTTTCATTCTAAATATTTCCCATGATGCCTTAGTTTCGAGACCCTGTTTTCCTACAATGAAGCATGGTTTACAAGGATGGAATGTTGGACTTTCAATTCTTTTACCCTTGAAGCATTCTCTGGACGAATTCTTTGGGAGCAGTAATCAACAACCCCAATAGCCAACTCCACCATCTATATTAACAATCTTTACCAACCCAATAAAGAAAACTAACCAAAACGGTAAAACCCACATCCAATTCTAATCCCAACAACACCGAATTCTGCAAAACCCAGAATTTTTGTTTTCAATTAAAAACTTAAAAACAAAAAACCTCCGGATGTTTGGGTTTCCAGGAAATCCCTAGGGAGCTTTAGCGGCGCAATCCCTCATATCCAGATCCATTAGAACTTTCTTAAAATTGAAAGAAACTTGTTTTAGAGATTTGGGACTTTTTTTTGGATGTGTTTGGTGTGGATCCATATTGTGGTTGAACGACGAAATGGCCATATTGATCAACCGTATCTCCCTCACTCAAAAAACAGTTCTCTCCTTTGTTTCATGTGTGTCTCATGTGCATTTTCTATTAGAATTTTGACAGCAAATTAACAGAGGTAGTGATTTGGCAGATGTGTAAAGTTGAAGGAGTAAATTGGTCAAAATAAAAGTTTAGGGGGTCTAATGACCACTCCTCTAAAGTTCGGGGGGGTCTATGGGTATTTTTCCCTAAAACAGAAGCTAAAGAAGATGGTTCATACATTCAGTGGTCTTCTAGCTAAAGAGATCCTCTGAGAAAAGTGATAATTGATAAATTTGAAGGTAATTATTCTCACAAAGAGATCTTGGTAAAGTTCTTCCTTGACAAAGCAATAACAGTGGAAGCAGTTGTTGACCTGTAAAGCTCCTAAGTAACACAGGAAATATTTGTTGGGAGTTTCTCTCCCCTCCATTATGGAAAGACAATATGCCTTATTCTAGATTATATTCCTCAATGATAATAATCAAATACAAGTAAGATTATGATGTTAATTTACCTATATGCTCTTTCTTTAGAAAAAAATGTTGTCCCTTGCATTTATTTGTCACGTTGGGTTGTATATTGTGTAGTCGAAGTATTTTGAAATGGTTGGGTTGTATATTGCGTATTCAGGTTCAAGATAATCGATTTACACAGAGGGAGGGAGAAGCAATATGAATAAACTGCATTGAGAGAATAAACATCAGAATTGCCCTGTGAAAGAGGGAAGATTTCAACAAGGGGTAGTTATAATTTGACAAAATCTTCGACTTGAGTGCTTCCTCTTTGGCCCAGGCATCATTACAAAAATGATTTCACACAGCAATGAATATTTTCAAACCACAAATGTTAGTAAATTTGGAGTGATGTGACGAGGGAGATAGAGGATTCTTTGTTTGTTCTTCCAGTTCCAAGCATACAATATTTATTCAGGCACCTGCTAATTGAGCAATGTCAATTTTTATTTTACCTAACAACACATCTGCAATGATGTGACCATAATAAGAACTTGTTACATAGCAGAAAATTTTACTTACAAGTGTTTAAAACCAGACCTGCGTTGAAATATTGAAAATTATCACATTTTATTCACACAAAATTAAAAGATTTATGGCTTAACATATATTACATAATTTGAAAAGATATAGGGCAAAGCATGTTGTAGATAGTGCCATTCTAAGGATTGGTTGTGGCCTCTGCCACATTTGTGGGCTTCTCAGTAGCAACAGGATTCCCATCTTCAACTTGTTCAGCTTCTTTCATCTGTTGTAAAATGTCTGCCTTCTTCTCTAATAGGGCTTCTATTTTTCCATTAATCTGCTCTAACTTCTGCTTTAGCTTGACAAGATCCTTGCCCTTTTTCTTGTCCTTCCCATCAAGTTTTCTTTTCTTCTCACCTTTTTCCTTCTTTTCACTTTTTTTCTCTTTGCATTCCTTCACCCCATCTTTCTCATCCTCTTTCCCTTTTCCCCCCTCTGATTCTTTAATATTTTCTTCAATTTCAATATCCCTGGAGATAACTTCAGGTTTGCATTTCCCCCCATCTGTTTCATCCTTGTTTTTCTTCTTCCCTTCTTTCTCATCATTTCCATCCTCTGTTCCCTCATCCACTTCATCCTTATGCTTCTTTTCTTTCTTATCCTTATCCTTCTTTTTCTTCTTCTTCTCTTCTTTCTCCTCATCTTCATCTTTATCTTCTTTTCCCTCGTCTGCTTCACCCTTGTGCTTTTTCTCTTTCTTCTCCTTCTTTGTCTTTTTCTCTTCTTCCTCCTCATCATCATCTTCTTTTTCCTTGTCCTTCCCGTTCTTAATTTCATCCTTGAATTTTACCTTCTTTTCTTTATCATTCTTCTCTTTTTTATCTTTCTTCTTCATTTCATCTTTCTCATTGTCTACCTTCTCCTTATGCTTCTCATCCACCAATTTCCCTGTGTGTTTATCCTCTTCCTTCACACTCAATATTTTATCTTTGTCTTCCTCGGTCTCTTTTTCCACCTCCGTGTCTTCATCTTTGTGCTTCTTCTTCTTCTCCTCCTTATCTTTTTTCTTTTTATCTGATTTTCTCCCTTCTCTGTCCTCTTCTTTATCCCCTGAACCCCCATCATTTTTCTTCTTCTTCATCTCTTCTTTTTCCTTTTCTTTATCATCTATTTTCCCTTTCCTCTTCTCTTCTTTTTCAATGTCTTTCTTATCTTTCTTCTCTTTTGTTTTCCCTTCTTTTCTCAGACTCTCTCCAGCTTCTTCATCCTCCTTTTGCTCTTCATCTGTAATGGTGTCACGCTCTTTTTCCTTCTTTTTCTTCTTCTTTTCATGTTCATGTTTCTCTCCCTGCTTCTGCTCTCCATCTTCATGCTTTTTCTTCTCTTTCTCTTTCTCCTTCACACTCTCTTTTGACTCTTTATCCTTTTTCTTAGATTTCTCTTCATCTCCCTCCTTATGTTTCTTCTTCTGGTCTTCCTTACGTTTTGGCTTTTCTTTCTCGACTGATTTGGTCTTCAATTCAAGTTCCATCTTCTCTTCCACCACATCATTTGGTTTAGTATCCTTGGTCTTCACTTCAACATGGAATTCTTCCTTTTTGACCCTTTCTTCTCCACTAATGGATTCGGATTTGTTTTCCACCTCTGACATTTTTGCCAACAGTAGAAATGTAACTTTTTCACAACCTCAAATTCCCTGAAAGATGCAGCAAACCAATTGTTTTTTTATATATAAGTAAAGATATTCTTATATAATAATTGCCAAAAATAATAAGCTATGCATATAATATGGGTAACTTATCCATAATAATCAAACTTATCCATAATAATCATCTCCTTACTAAGTTAAAAGCTTTTATTTTTTCCAAACATATCATAACTTAGGAATCTCAAAACTGGTTTTGAATCAATGCATATTCATAATTTGTAAACAAATATCAAATATGAGTTAACTAAAAGCATTGATGAACATAAATACATATACTAAGAACATAGAGCATTAAATTTTCATGGCATAATCCATTACCTCAATCCAGCAGCTGGGTTGCTAGAGTCTCAAGCAGATCTCTTCACCTATCCTCCCTTACTTCACCTAAATCAAGTATAGGAGCTAAATTAACTTTAACTTAATCTTAGTTTCAACTTAACTCCAACCACAGCTCACAATAGTCTAATCAACACTCATGACCATAATCCTCTTATGTTATCTTAACTAATCCTTACTAAGCCCTTAAATCATATTCAAGGAACTCATAGCAACCAACTTGGCAATTACAATTCATCATACAACTTCCTTCATAAACTTCAAACATACTGATACAACCACACATTGTTTCAAAGATACTAAATAGTAGAACCAAGGCATACAAAATTTATCTAGGTTCTAGACATACCAAATGATAAGAATACCAATTTCCAGCTCAATTCATTCACCCTAGCTTTAAATATAAATTCCCATAGATAGGTATGTCACCTGCTGTTTACTGCCTATTCCAGAAGGATATACTTACAAAATCCAAATGGGCTATCAAATCACTCCAATTTTCATGCCAATTGACAGAGTGACTCTTATAGATGTCTAGAACATGCCATAACATTCTCAGAGCATAATCATAAAGTCATGATTTATTAAAAATCATACAAGCCAACATACTCAAATCCGCGCTAGCAGAATTGCAGTCAACTTAGAAATTGCTGCTGTGAGAGCGATTCCATTACAACCATACAGTGTCTTACTCTTAGCTTTCATAGGAACTACCCTAAACATCCAAACTCACAAAATAGAATTTAATACAAACTATTTTGCGTTGCAAACGCAGAATCTATCACAGTGGCAGTTGCAACACATATTCACACAAAAATCATAGAGAAATTTGCATATAGTCGTATTTTTCATGTGTGGATTTTTATACATCATTTATAAACAATCCATATCACTTTTTTGAAACCCAATAAATTACAGAAAATTTCAGCATAACCCTACTATTGCTTAATCTTTAATCACATGCAAGATTCATACACAACAACCATAACCACACCCTCAAGTAATGAACAATCAGTTCCCAATAAATACTATGTCCAATTTTTTTTTTCTTCAAAATTTTAAATTAAAAAAATTCTATTAATGATTGAAGAATATTTCCCAGAATTTTTTTTGTTAATTAAAAAAAAACCCCAATATTGCTTAATCTTCAATCACATGCAAAGATTCATATACAACAACCACAACCACAACCACACCCTCAAGTAATGAACAATCAGTTCCTTCCAAAGCCTTAATAACACATCATATATATATTTTCAAAACCAGTCTTACCAGTTTTTCCAAATTTCCCAACACCCTTGTAGAAAGCCACTTGCAGATCACAAAATTTAACAAATTCTTTTCTCAAAATTTTCTGATTTGACAAACACCCAATAACCCAATTACTAAAAATCCCATGGAGAAATGATGGGTACAAAAGAAAAGAGTTGGTAGTTAGAAGTCTTACCTAGTCTGAGGGGAACAATGGTAGAATCGATTGTTTTTGTCGAAGACAGTAGAAGGAATAAAGGGAGCCGAGAGCTTCTTATAGCCTTCTGGGTTGTTCGAGTTTGCTTCCTTGCGAAGGTATAGAGAGTAGAGACCTAAATGAGATGGACAGGCCAGGTGTTGGTCTTTGGGCTTATTTTTGGTATTACATTTGTCATCATTTGATGGTTAGAGGCGCGCATGTGGAAATACTAAATTACCCTTATCTAACTTACATATTTACAACATTAACCATGTAACTATATATAGATGTCATAATTAATTGCCCTTAAGGTAAAATACGGTTAACACCCTGAAATTTGGGTTAATGTCTAAACCATTTTAAAACTGACAAATTTGGTTCTTGATCACTGTAATAGAAAGCATAAAAATGAGTAACATTTTAGTGACCATGTTGGATTTATAGACCAAGTTGATTAGTTTTGAAATGTCTTGGATCTAGTTGGAATTGGCCCGATATCAGATGTGTTGACTGTATTTTAAACTATTACATAATATCACTTATGCAACATATAGTTATGGGTTCCAATTAACTCAATTGGTAAAATCTCTGATGGTTGAATACGAGATCTGAGGTTCAATCTCCGTTTACACCAAAAATCGATTGGTGTTTTAGTTTGATGATAAAGAGTACAATCATTAGAAGCAGAACCTATAATTTTCTATACCAAAAATCGATTGATGTCTTGATTTAATAATAAAGAGCAACATATAGTTAATCAAGCTTATTACTTAGGGACTTCACTCTTTAAATTAACCTAATTAAAGGTTAGAATATTAACAATAATCACATAATTTATGTAATTTAGTCACATAATTTGGGTCAGGATATTACACATCCTCTCCATAACATGGTTTAAAGCACCTCCTCTAGTTCAATGAAATTCAAAAATCTTCTACAAAATATATATTTTATTGTTAAGCACCTCCAAAAACAACTAAGATCTTTAAATATGAATTTCATTTCTTATTCCCAAAATTTGTCTATTAGGTGAAGACTCGAGTAATAGAATCCCAAATCTTGCTCACTGCCCCATACTAATGAGGGGTGGGTGTGGCACTTTCTAATTTCCAAAATTAATAAACAAAATCTTCCTACTTCTAATAAAAAAAAAGGACATGAAACTGAAATTCTATATGGATCAGTGCAAACTCGTCTAAGAATACACTTGCATCAAATTTTTGAAACTAAAATAAATCACAATTCACAAGCATCATTGCACATTCCCGTCTAATTTCTCTTTGATGCATTTCTTGCCCCTACCTTTAGTTTGACCAGGTATACTTGTTTCCATTGAAACCCAAGTCAATAGCATGGAATCACTCAAAAAATTGTTTGGAGTATCACCTACACTATCCCCATCTTATCCCATGCTCTAGAATGTTATTAAGGTCCCCCATGCATATTTATGGTCCATCAAAAGATTCTACTGTTGCTTGAAGAATCTTCCAAAACATACCCTTGTGGCCTTACTTGATCATTTGCTATATGTGATCACAAAGGATGCCCTGGGTTGTATGGTTTGAGGTTAGTTCTTTTTAATAAAGCTTGGTTTCTTATAAAAAAAAAAAAATTAATAACAATACATCACAAGCAATGTTCAATATAGATTGGCTATATTTGAAATGTTTTAATGTGGTAAGCTAAACAATGTTCAAAATGGAGAAGTTCCATCTTCCATGACAGCCAAAAATTCAAAGAAAGTAAGATTCTGGAAGCCCAAACCAATAGGTATTCATTGGGAAATTTTTTATGGACAAGGCAAGGCGAGTGAAAGAATCAAGCACCAACATTATAAGACATCTCTCAAGTAGTAAGAGTTTTCACCACTGAATAGTTTGAGTCAGGATTTCAAAGACTATAAGCTCCATCATTACCACGATCTGAAGCTGTAAAGCAAACCTAATAAGTCTTCTCATTAATATAGGTGCTTAAAAGGATAGATATTACAATTTACTAGCAGCTCAAGCTCGATGGGCAGGGAATTTATAGAAGACAGAAAGGATTTTGGCATTATGGTGATTGCTTCCAAAAGCGTCTTATAGGAATTGCAGACACCTGTTGAGAAATTCAAGACCCATTCTGTTATCAAGGGAGTGGAGGCACTATACTATTTACAAAGACCAAAATAGAATATGCAGAACAAGTAAAACAGTGGCACATTATGAAATGAAGACAAGAAAACTGTTTGTAATAACCACAATTGCAAAAACAGTGGAAGTGCTTTGCCATTTCCATGTATCAATGGTTTACAATATCTATGATAACTGGTTAGCCTCCTTTAGATCACATAACCAATGTAAAACTTGCCTGAAAATTTACAAATAAAAATTCAGTGACAACTAACACCTTGGTTTTTTGTTCTATATTTATAGAAATGAAAGTACTATAGCATACACTAATCTAAAGAAAAAACTTTGAAAATGAAAGAATTCTTCACAAATTTCTAGTACTTATCTCTAACTTGCTTCTGTTTGAAAGATAAGAAGGATATAAGAAAGGGGCACTGATATTTTTATTTACACAACCACAAATGAAAAGTCAATTAGGGGCGTGTTTGCCCTCACAGGCCTGAATAATTTCATTCCTCAATCTTTAAGCTCACTAGAGATTCAAATTGGGCAAACCATAAAAAGGAAAGTAGAGAGAAACATAGAAAAATAAAATGGAGAAGAAAAGGAAAAAGTAAGATTGAACAAACAGCTAACAAGATATACTTCAAAGCAATATACCAGATCTATTATAGCAATGATTTTTTACTTCTTAAAGATCATATAATAAGAGTAAAGGTTGTTCCCATTGAAACACAATCAGGTGAACCATCTTGTCATACTAAAATTAACTTAGATCCAGATCAAACAAACAGAAATATGAATTTATAGTTTCCCATTTCTATCTTAATTTCATGTCTATCCTATAATTAGAGTTTGTTTTGAAACACATTGAATGTTAGCAAGATATAAATTGAGGTTCTAGAGTGTTGTTTTCAATATTATACCTTCTGTTGGAAGATGTATTCTTACAAAACGGCTGCTTTGTTTCATTCAATATCTGCAAAAAAAAAAGTCCCTCCCAAATAGCATAAGCCAGTCAATGTGTCTTCCTCACTGATTAGCTTCTGTATTTCAGTTGACCTTCACACTTAACAAAGATATATAAGAAACCAAGACAAAACATTTTATTACCAGATGCCAGAATTTAGAAAGGGTAAAAATATGCATATTTGAATGAATGGTCAAGATCTATAATAAGATTGGTACACATTTTACTGAAAATAATATATTTCATTCTATATTATTACTGCTTAATGAAATACCTGCCAATCTGCAGTGCATAGGTTACAATGCTTTGATCATCTGTGCAAGGAATGATGTCTAGTTGAAATAACATTCCAGTGAGGCATAGTATTGAAAAGCCATCCCTCCATTCCATACATACCCACTGATAAACATGTTCCACATCACAATATAGAACCTGCAATCAGGTGAATCATCTTGTCTCACTAAAATTAAAAAATTTGAATCCAGTTCAAACAAATAAAAATATGAAGCCATAGCTTCCCATTTCAATCTAAATCTCATGTCTATCCTATAATTAGAGCGTGTTTTTAAAAACAATGTGTGTCAGCAAAATATAAATTCAGGTTCTTGAGTGTTGTTTTCAATATTATACCTTGTGTTTGGGGATGTATCCTTACAAATAGGCTGCTTCATTTCATTCAATAGCTGCATCAAAGTTCTTCCTATTAATATACATTTACTGAATGGAACTATTAAATAAGTTAAAATTGACAACTAAGGTCAGGTGGTATTGAGAGAGGTTTAATCTGCACCCAAATACTCATCAAGCAAAGAAGTATTGACCCTTCTTTTATTGGTCCATTGTGAAATCCTTGAAAGTGGATATGAGCCTTGAGAGAAAAAAACACTATCAATTAACCTTCATCCCAAATAGCATAATTCAGTCAATGTATCTTCCTTACTGATCAACTTTTGTATTTCAGTTGACCTTCACAGTTAAAAATGATAAGAAACCAACACAATAGTTTTTACTACCTGATGCCAGAATTTAGCTAATGTGACCATCTTTGCAAGAATCCAATAAATCAATCTAATGCTGGACGACTGGCCCACTTTTTGCATCCAACCCTCAATCATAAAGCAGCTGAAAATTTGAAATGAAATTGAGTTAGATAAACTATATATATATATATATATATATGAAAAATAAACTACAAATTAACGCTAAAATTTTTGTGCTTCACTACCAAGAAAAATTCCAAAAGTGGAAAAAAAATGATGGCCTTACCAGATAATAAAATATAGTATTCACCATAGTGGTATATCTTAAAGCTATAATTTCAAGTACAATTTGCAATGCTGTCCAGATTATTCTTAAGCCAGGATTATTTGATGGCTGAAAGTAAAGATTCAAACAACAATTTTCAACTTATTAGTCAAAGTGGTGGTTAGTCAACAGAATTCATAAAGATAATTTTTTAACTGGTAAGCCTGAAACTTGCAATTAGTACATATGATGTTTAACATAAAAGTTGCATAAAAAGAGCATCAAACAGGACGCTGAAGAATTACCAAGCTGGGAGCTTAGAAAATTGACGTAGCAGATCAAGCAATGTCTTTCTTAACAGCTTGTATCTCCCAGCTTGGTGTTTGCTTTCCACAACAAAGGCTACAAACCTTAGACCTTCTGGTAAGTAAAAGTGCAGCCACCGTGCCTTTCATAAGAACAGAGGATAAGGCTTCATAAATTGTCTAAGGACTATGGAGTACTCCTAAACTATCCAACGAAAGCAGCCTCTTGCAATTTGGTTCCCTATTCAATCTTTGCATAGAAAGCCTGCATCTAACACTGGCCAATTTGCCATGATTGATTGGACTATTGCCTCTTTACTTTTTGCATTGTCTTTATATACTCGAGCATTCCTGTCTAACCAGCTGAAGCACATAGTTGCGGTCCAAGCCAATTTACTTGAAACTCTTACGCTCAAAGAGTTTACTTTCTAATTGATATCATCATTCCAACTTTACATCTCTTCTGTTACCTAAGGAACATCCAAAGCAAATATGATCTCTATTACCAGTTTTACAATAACTCCATCTTCTTACTTACTAAGTTTTTGGTGGTTGTGGTTGTGGTGATAGTGAAAAGTGGTGTTGAGCAAAGGGCTGATAATGAATTAAAAAACCATACCAAACCTCTCAACAAAATTTTGGTGTACATCATTGGGCATACTACGTTTTCAATAAACAAACTAAAGATGAAAGAAAAAGAAAAATGATATGGAAGCACAAACTGAGAAACAAGCAAGAGAAAGAACAAGTGGGGCTATCAAGTATTACATATGAGATCACTATAATCTGGTGGTGAGACCAAAATTTATCTTACTAATTGTGATCACGATGATATATGCCCACACAAAATTGACTTTAATCAGCAATATAAACACACAATCTGAAGCAAAACTCACCAAAAATTACAACTTTAATTTCTTCAATAAGTACAATTGTTGAGCTGAAAATCCAAAGTGGCAGAAGTAGAATGGTAAAAAGGAAAAAAGTAAAAATAAAAATTGAACATTTACAACCCAAAAGTTTATCGTACCTCCAAATTTTGTAATTTGAGAAGAATTTTTAGAAGTTGAGAAGATAGCTTCTGCTGCAATACTAGAAGCATTAGCTAGGGTTAGGATTCAGATATTTAAAAATAATATTGCATATATATACAAACACAGGATGAGAGGTACTAATTTCAAAATGTTGTACCTAGGAGTAAATATGTTTATTTCTGTACATTTTGCTCTCTGTTATCAATCTCAACGAAAGGCCCTCTGCCTTTCTTGAACCACTCTCGCCCTCTGCCTTTCTTGCGGTGCTGTTTCACCACTGGACAGTCGCAAACTAGAAAATCTCGAATGCAACACATCAAGAAATGTTTTTCTTAACAACTAATATCTCCCAGCTTGGTGTTTACTTTCCACAACAAAAGCTGCAATCCTCAGAGCTACTGGTAAGTTCAAGTGCAGCCACCCTGCCTTTCATAAGTAAGAAGGATAAGGCTTCCAAAATTGTCAGAGGAGGGACTATGGATTTCTCCTAAGCCATCAAACCATGAAAGCCTATTGCAATTTGGTTTCCCATTGAATCTTTAAATAGAAAGCTTGCTTCTCACCAGAAACTCTCTTGGTACTAACTTCCACTGATTTCAGCAGTCGACGTTCTCAAAAATCAAGAAATTGTGTCCACTTGCAAACAGGAGGTTTACAACTTTTTAAAGAATGAGTCCCAGCTTTGCTTCTTGACAGATCATGACCTTGTGCTTGTAGTAGTTAAGAACTTGAGAAGCATTGGCAGCCTTCCCTTCATGCATGGTCTCACTTCTGCATTTTTAAATTGCCAAAAGAGTAATTAACCCACCCAAAAAAAAAAAAAAACAAAAAAACAAAAAACAAAAGAGATTCCTAAGAGTGGCTTCAATAACAACAATAATAGAAGAAAAATATCAGCATAGGTAGACATCTCTCCACCCATGATAGAGAACCAATTATTAATTGGCAATTAACAATGGAATTTGATTCAATAAATTAAGATCTAATTCTGGAATCTTATCCAAACTAAAGGGCTCTTGCATTCCAAGAAAAGCATAAGGATATGAACAAGTTATGGAATGGTCAATATCATTAACAAGGTTGGTACACATTCTACCGAAACTATTATATTTCATTTTATAACATATTGCTTAATGAAATACCTTTCCATCTGCAGTGCATAGGTGACAATGCTTCAATCATCTATGCAAGGAATGATGTCTAGTTGAAATAACATTCCAGTCAGAAGATAGCCTCTGCTGCAACACTAGAAGAGGGTTCAGATTTTTTAAAATCATATTGCATAAATGCTCTCTGTTTTACACAATTATTACTCATCCTCCTCCAGCTCATAGATGGACTGGTAATCAATCTTAACCAACGGGATGTTGTTGATCTTCTTCAACCACTCTTGCCCTTTTCCTTTCTTGCATTGTTGTTTCAGCACTGGACAATTGTAAACATAAAGCTTCAGAAGTGTGGGAGGCAGGCCCTCTGGGAGATATGCTAGTTTAGGGCAATTGTCGATATACAGTTTTTCAAGAGCAGAGAGGTTTTGAAAGGCCTTGGATGATAGTAACACTATATTAGGAAAATTTAGGATACAAAGGGAGGTGAGAGAAGTAGGTAGCAGCATCATCATCTTCCCATCATCCTCCTCAGGAAACGACTGCCAATCTTGAAATCCATTACCATAAGAGACGTGAGTCTGTTCAATCCTTGCTTACAGTTAGTCACTCCTTTCAACAAAAGTTCCTTTAGGTTGGTAGGGAAGGAGTCTTCTGGAAAGCATACAGTGCTTGTACATTCATATATACATAAGGTTTGAAGAGAAGTGAGGTTATGCATGCGGGGCAAGGACTCTAGTTTCACACAGTTAGTGATCAATATTTTTCTCAGGTGAGTAGGGAGAAACCCTCCATCTGGAAATGAAACAAGACTACAACAGTTGTCTACGTGGATCTCATTGAGGTGGTAGAGTTTATGTAGGCCCTCCGGTAAGAATTTAATCTCTTGACAATGACTGATTTTAAGATATTCAAGAGACGCATTATTGGGTAACTTGTTTGCCAATGACTCTAACTTTGGGCAATTATATACTTGAAGGTATTTAAGAGCCATAGGTAACTGGTGTCTTGATGATAAGGATGTCAGCTTTGAGCATGTCCAAATTTCAAGGTGTTTAAGCTTCTCAGATAGCTCACCTCTTAATGATACACAATTTAGAGATGGACAATTACTAATATACAAGTGCTCAAGAAGTGATGCATTGCTCTTAATACTCTCCTCTTTCGTTAATAAAGAAGAAGCCTCTCCCTCATCTATCAAAAACTGCAAATTCGCACATCTTTGTATCTCTAGCCTTTTCAATGTTGGGGGTAGCTGGTGTCTTGAAATGAACATTAAAGAATTACAGTGCTCAATAGTTGCATATTCCAAGCATGTACAATTGGACATTGGCAAGGATTTTAAAGCACCGCAACCTTTAATATACAGTGTCTTTAACATAGACGTCAAGCTGATGTTGATGAGACTAGGGCACGACCAGATTTCCAACTTCACAAGGGACATGAGACTATCTTGCCACAAAGATGTCAGCTCATTGCAATCAATTACCTTTAGGTTTTTTACCTTTCCTAACCCTTCCATGAACTCTTTTGTTAAGCTTTTAAGACCAGGAATAGAAAAAATAATTGACTTTAGCAAGCATAAGTCTTCCTTATTTTTGCTCACCACCTCTTTGCATCCCACAATTTCTAATTCTTGGAGAATTGGAAGGCTTGGAATTGATACAACCAACTGCTCACAATATTTAATAGAAAAGTTTTCCAATGCTGGGAGATGGTTTGGCAATTTTCCTTGCAATTTGGGGCATTGAGAGATAAAAAGCTCACGCAAGCAAGGGAAATCTCCGTACTCAACTCCACAAAGAATCCAATCTTGCCATTCTTGCATATCCTCAAAATGAAGTTTTTCTAAGAATCGAAAAGGTGTCAAGCAACCTTCCCCATAAAACTCAAGACCAATGGTTTGCACCTTAGACATACTCATAATGATAAGGAATTTGAGGGAGAATAGATGTCCAATAGCGGGTAAGGACGTGCATTTTTCACATCTAACAATCTTTAAGTCCACAATATTAGAAAAGGAATGATCTCCTATCCATGTTGGGAATTTCACACCAATATAGCCATCAATTGAAAGTTCTTTCATCGTTGTCCAAGGTTGTAGCATGTCAAGAATATCTATTGCAATGCTTTCATATTGTAAATCTTTAGGTGCAAACCCCCATTTGATCACTAGTGCATCTAAATTCTTCTTACCATTTAAATTGACCCTTCTTGCATCCTCAACATCAAGAACATTCTCTAAACGCGAAATGCAAAGTCTTCCCCGAAGAAACTCCAGGTTCATCAAGTCTCCTATCTTGGACCCACTATCTTTCCCCACAACAAAATTGGATAGTGTATGTAAGTTCTTTAATTTTTCTATTCCCACTGGCATTTCTCTAATTAAATTGGTATCTGTAATGTCGAGATACCGAAGATTAACTAGATCCCTAATTTTCTCCGGTAACTTTGTAAGTTTGTGACAACCTTTCAACATCAATGTTTGCAAATTATATAGAAAACTTGTTGATTCTGGTAAACTTCTAATTGAAGTATGAGAAAGGTTGAGGTATCTTAAATGTTTCAGATCACCAATTGAACTTGGTAGCTCAATGATTTCATAACCACATAAAGACAGTACCCTTAAGTAGCTTAATTGTGGTAGCAAACAATTAGGAACATAGTTTGTTAAGTGGCACATGTTATTTCTTGGTAGGGGTAGAAAGGTTCGTAGATGCATATCTTTGGGGAAGTCTTCAAACTTCTTGATGCCATCAAACTGACATGGAATGTAAGAGAAATGTCTTACCTTTGCAGAAATCTTGGATTGCTTGTTACTGCTGAGAGTATCTTCCAATCTATAGCATAAGCCTTTTGCTGCCCATTGAGCTAGATCATTGATAAGATCATGCATGACAAAGAGTGATTCATTATTGCTTGACTGTTGAAAGAATGATCTCATGACTAGATCATGAAAATACTCAGCAACAAGATCTTCAATCGGCTTGTTTCTTTCTGTTTCTTGAACCAAACCTTCTGCCATCCATAACAAGACAAGCTCATTCTTTTCAAATTCATAATCTTTTGGGAATAGTGAACAGTAAGCAAAACATCTCTTTAAATGTGAAGGGAGGTATTGGTAGCTTAATTCAAGAACCGGAATAATACCCTTTTTTTCTTTTGGGATATCCCAGATCTTACTATTTAATACATTTTTCCATTCAATAGGACTTTGTTTAGTGCGTAAAGCGCCTCCCAGTACTTTTGCTGCCAAAGGTGACCCCTTGCATCTGTTTAAAATTTCTCTACCAATTTCTTCAAGTTCTGGATGCGTTGTAAAATCTGTTGCCCCCAATGCATGTTGTTTAAATAGATGCCAACAAGCATCTTTTGATAACCCTTCCAACTCGTAAGCCGGAGTAGTTCCCATTGTTGATGAAACACTGTAATTCCGAGTGGTGACAATGATCTTACTTCCTAGAGCCCCAAATTCAAACGGACAACGTAGTTTAGTCCAATCATCATAGTCTTCATTCCAAACATCATCTAGAATGAGCAAAAACTTCTTGTCATATAATTTCTCCTTCAATTTGACTTGAATTATGTTTAAATCATTAGTTTCGTAGTGGTTAGAAGTGACAGATTGTAGAATGGCTTTTGTTACCCTTACAATGTCAAAATCTTCAGAAACACAAGCCCATGCTTTCAAGTCAAAATAACGGCTCACATCATCATCATTGTCGACTAGTTGGGCAAGAGTTGTCTTACCCAATCCTCCCATACCAACTATGGCAATCACAGAGAGTTGAGCATCACTAAATTCACTACTCAGCAACAACTTGATGATAGCCTTTTTATCCTCATCCCTCACGTAAGTATGACGTTCATTCACCAGAGAAGTTGTGGGCACCCTTGATCTTGTTGTTTTAGTCCTTCCCCTATTGGTTTCTCACAATTCCAAATCATTCTTATCTTTCACAATTCCTTAACATTTTAAGGTAGACTCACTGCATGATTTTCATTAACATTTCCTTCCATTTGATGAGGTCAGCATGAACTTGTTCTTGCTGAAAGATCTTCAACATATCAGAGGAGGTTAACTTGTCAAACAGCACCCCAAACAAGGAGGATAAGGCAGCCTCTCCGATTAATGGCATGATTCGATCCTGGGAATTAGAAGAACTCTACTGAAATTTGAGTTAGTTAAGAGTGAAGAGATTTTCTTTGTTCTGTGAAATAAAGAGTGAAAGAAAGAGTGAGTCTACCTTTTTCAAGTCTTGTTGTTTAAAGATTTCAAAGTTAATAAAACATCCGAGCCACTTGAATGCAACCGGTGCGGAAAGACCATGCCATTACCAGGTCATTTCTCATTAGGATGCCTTCATGTTTCCTAAAAGTGGACTGTATAGTCTGTATTAAGCTTGGCTTTTGAATAAATCTATGTTGAAAAATTTATATAGTTAGTAGATTCGTAGAGTATGAAAGTTGCATTATATCAAATTTATCTATTTATTTTAATAATTTTAATCACTCTTTAACATATATCATCCTTATTTATTTCTTTATATCAATTTTTGACCAAAATATAAAAAATAGCTAAAACTCACTTCAAGGCACTCCCAACAATTCTATGTAGGACCCCAATCGACGATTCTATAAGATATTTTACCAATTGAAATAGCTAAAACTCACTTCAATATTTTATTTGTTTGTTAGTTAATATTTTTATATTTTAAAGATAAAGTTTTCCACATTTTTGGTATTCAAATAGGAGCGGTTCTACATGCAAGCCAGGGTGGTCACAGGACCATCCTGACTTGCAAAAAAAATTTGTATATATACATTTGCCAAAAAAATATTATATGCTAAACTAACCTATTATGACTATCCTAATAAAAATTTTGAACACCCTGACTTGAGAATTACAAAAATTGGGTTCAACAAAAATAAGAGTAGTGCAACTACATTTATAAAATTTTCACAATAATTTTACAACAAATCTAATGTAGTAAGCTGTTATTGATTCTAATTTGGACCAAATACTAATATTATTTTTTTACTCACCAATAATAGTTTTTTGCATAAGATTTACTGTAAAAATGTTGTAGACGTAGTATTACTCCAAAATTAATTTTGCCTCTAAACATAATTCTTAATCACTGTTTTTTTTAAAGCTTAAATAACAATAATAAATATTAACTCAAATAACAACAAACACAAACCAATCAAAAACAAGACAAGACCAAACAACAACAAGTGAAAAAATTATTCAACAAAAAGCCTATTATAAAACAAAAGGATAAAATTTGTAATTCGGTTAACTTATTCAATAAAAATAATTTCTAATTTCATTTTTCTTTAAAAAATGGCACCAATAAAAATATTGTGGTAATTTAAATTTCTTAGTGATCATCCTAAAAAAAAAAATTCCTAGAATCACCATTGTATTCAAAAGTTGGGGTGCTATTTCCATGGCACCTAAAAGATTTAAAATGGATCCACCTAAGTGGCATAACGGTATTACTATTATGGTAACTTTCATAATTATTTCACTAATACTCTCACCTTTAGGTCAAAATTATTTAATATATATATATATATATATATATATTATGTTAGTTAAAGATTTTACATTTTAAAAATAAACTATTTCACATTTTTAGGGCTTGTTTGGTACATGTGTTTAAATACATGTTTTCAGTTTTTAAACAACATTATACATATTTCTATACACTTTTTCACCCACACGTATTTTCAAAAAATACAAACAACGTTACTAAAATAACATTACCAAATGGGCCCTTAGAGCATCCGCAACTGGAGGGTCAAATGCCAAATGTAAGGTACATTTGGCATTTAAGCCCAAAATGTGCTCAGCAATTGGAAGGCCATATGGGAAATGTTAAATTTTTTTTGGCATATAGCTACAGTACCATCTTAAATGTAAGATGGTACTGTAGCTAAATGGTATAAAAAATTTAATTTTTTAATCCTCTCTCCTTATTTTTAACCGGAAATTTCTCTCTCCTCGCTCATTATTTCTATTCTTTTCTCTCTCTTCTCTCTTTCTCATCTACTCTCTGCTCTCTTCAGACCCAAGACCCCGTGGCTTCCTCAACGGTGAGATCGGATGGGTCGGCGTGGCTCCGATGGGTTTGAATCGGAGCTCCTATGGCTCCAATAGTGATTCCAATGAGGCTAGGCTGGTGGGTTTCTTTGGAGGTGTGGGTTTTGACAACGGTGGAGATCGTGGGTTTTGATGACGGTGATTCGGTGGGCGTGGGTGTTAATGGTTTTTTTTTTTTTTTTCCTGGGTTTGCTGGTATATGTGATCGGCGTTGTGGTGGCTGTGGGTGGCGAGATCGGTGGAGCTGTGGTGGCTATGGCGTTGTGGTGGCTATGGTGTTGTGATCGGCATGGGTGTTAATGGTTTTTTGTTTTGTTTTTTTTTTTGGGTTTGCTAGTATATGTGATCGGCGTTGTGGTGGCTGTGGCATTGTGATAGGCGTGATGGTTTTTTTTTTTTTTTCTTTTCTGTTTCGCCAATCTGGGTTGATATG
This sequence comes from Quercus lobata, assembly GCF_001633185.2. Lineage (NCBI taxonomy): Eukaryota > Viridiplantae > Streptophyta > Magnoliopsida > Fagales > Fagaceae > Quercus > Quercus lobata. Next base: position 83,641,293 of record NC_044907.1, read on the forward strand.
GATGATGAAGGAGTTGTGGAGAGGAGTTGGGTTGATATGGATGATGGATTGGAGGAGGAGGCTGGAAGAAGGTGAAAAGTAATGGAGGATTCTGGAAGGGACGCGGGGGAGAAAATTGAGAAAAAACAAAAAAAGAAAAAATATATTTTATTACGAAGATATATTATTTTAATGAGTAGAAGAGGAAAATAGAGTTTTGGGATGTTGGGTGTATTGTAAAATAGTATGGTATAATTAATAAAGTAACTTTTTGGGATGGTAAAATAAGATGAGATAGCAAAACCGACTGTGGATGCTCTTAGTATTTAAAATTAGGGGGCTATTTCAACACGGCATGTAAAAGAAATATTTAAAATGTATCCACCCAATAAGTGAAAAAGTCGTTATTCATATCATTTTTATTTCTTCTTTTGCTTTATCAATTGGTCATATGATTCATCTTCACCCTAAAGCACGCCAAGCTCGACAGAATTCATTCTAGTGTAGGTTTCATCTATTTGCTCTGATTACCCTAATGACTGAAAGTCTGAAACTGGTCTTGATCGAAATTTCCTACCAACTGCCACTAGCTCACCAAATCAAAATAAAAAAGATAGAAAGAAAGGTTTTTTTTTTTTTTTTAATAAAACTTTTCTAAAAGTTTATTATTATTATTGTGGGGCCCAACAATTTAAGGACCAAGCCCAATTGCTCCTGGAAAATCCGAGGGCCCAGTCCGAGGAGAGCTGTGGCCCAAGCTCTACAGTACAAAGCACAAAACAATTTTGGATGATAGCCGAGGACAGTTTGGTCCTCGGCAGATCCTGAATCCCACCGAAATAGAGGGGTAAAACTGGTATAGGGATGAATTTGTAAGGAGATCCAAAATATCTTGGGGAAGTTATCCTTACTACCCTTCCAGATAAGACCCAACACATGACAGAGCCGTACTCTGTAGCCTTATCAACCATACCCAACAATTCTGGGATTAGACTGATGGGACAAATATCAGTCTTGTGAAGATTGACCCTACACGTGGACGAAGGACAATTAACACAGAGGAGTATAAAAGAAGAAAGTAAGTAAATCACAAGGGGAGCCCATCCCACCTCCGAAAAAGGAGGATCACATGGGGGAGAATATCTCAACAACACCAGACTTCACTGAAGAAAGTCCGTCGTTGGATAACCGGGGTAGGCCTCAACGGTCCTCGGATCAACTCCGAGGAGTCCCATCCTATAGGGTACGACGTCTTAGGGCTTAAATGTTCAGGCCCAACTCCTTTTTCTACCTGAATTCCACTAAAACCAGGATCGGACATCGCCCCGTGACCAGCGGCTAGCTTTTTAAGCCCACTCTCTACAAATCATATTGTGAGGGATCTTTCATGCTCGAGCCCAACATCCTTATTGGGCCGCCAGAGAATCGTGTCCTTACAATTGGCGCCGTCTGTGGGAAAAGCTTGTGCGTTGGCGCAGATGGCGGTGGAATCAACTCATTGGCAAGCAGAAATTTCTGGGATCTCCTCCGTCTCCGGCGACATATAGTTGTCGCTCCGACGAAAACTTCTGCTAGGGGCTACGCTTTGCAGTACCAAGGGCGCGGGCATCTCTAGGGGTTTCCAGCCTCGAGCCAACTTTCCCCGCCCTGGTGTAGGGGCTTATGGCCAAAAAAAATAAAATAAATAAATAAATAAATAAATAAATAAATCAAGTAAAAAAAAAAAAAAAAAAAACCTTATAAGTTTTGGACAGAACCAAGGCCTTGCATGGTCCTCGGACTCAAGCCTATGGGGAAACCAAGTACAAAAAGATCATTAAAGTTTTGGACAGAACCAAGGCCTTGCATGGTCCTCGGACTCAAGCCTATGGGGAAACCAAGTACATTAAAAGATCATAAGTTTTGGACAGAACCAAGGCCTTGCATGGTCCTCGGACTCAAGCCTATGGGGAAACCAAGTACATTAAAAGATCATAAGTTTTGGACAGAACCAAGGCCTTGCATGGTCCACGGACTCAAGCCTATGGGGAAACCAAGTACATTAAAAGATCATAAGTTTTGGACAGAACCAAGGCCTTGCATGGTCCTCGGACTCAAGCCTATGGGGAAACCAAGTACATTAAAAGATCATAAGTTTTGGGCAGAACCAAGGCCTTGTATGGTCCACGGACTCAAGCCTATGGGGAAACCAACTATAAAAAAGAAACTACTACTATGGCATATAAACCTCAAAATCCATCCGAAGAGAACCTCTCAGTAATAGTGGGGTCAACCCTTCAATTGCACGGGTTCCCCGGTCTACCCTCAGATCCCCAGTGCCAAAGGGGCTGATACGATACGGCACAGTACGTTACCCCAAGGGCACGATCCAAGTCCATCGCTGATCGGCTGCCCTCACGGATATTCGTCTAACGTGCATCACGCAGCGCTCAGCAGCTATCTCGGTTAGTTCCACGAATTCAATCTATTGAGAATTACCATTGTTATACTTGATAATATTTGCGAGTTTAAACTAATAAGGGTTTGTATTAAAGTGTTCCTCCGCCCAGAATATTGTTAAAGGCAGGCTTAGACTTAACATTCAGACCCAAAGTGGTTGTTGCAAAAAAAGTATGTATAAAGAAATAAACACGTCTTTTATTAAAGCTAAAGAACAGTACAGTGTACAATAAAAGCTGAAACCAGCTTACATTAGAGTTAACTGCGTAAGCAAAAGAAAAGTACAAAAGAGTGAAGATGATGCCGAGGAGATATCTCAGAGGAGAGGTTGGCTACAGTTCCAAGGTGTCGTCTAAGGAAACTATTCCTCGACGCTTCTACATGCCCATAACTCAGGCAGCCAAAGAACCTGACCTCAGGCTAACACCATCTACGGAAAAGATGCAGGGAGCCGGAAGTTGGGAAGCCCCCGCAGAAATTTGCCTGCTACGAGGTAGACAGCGCTGATGGCGGAAATTCCTTCTTCGGGCATACCAAAAATCTGGCATGACCAGAACCTGCTTTGGATTTTGACTAAAAGAGGGAGAAACATCCTTTCCCCTCTCTCGAACTGAAATATTCCCTTGAGTCTACGCCTCCTTGGCTCGTACCTCACTATCTGGAGTCTCAGGAAGACACGACGCTTTCGTGGCAGAGAGAGCTCCTTTGCCCCAATCCTCGCCTCAAACATGATGTACTAAGAGAGGAGACTGAAGAATTCGTGTGGAGGTAAAGCAACCTTCTCTCCTATTTATTTAAAAGATGAGGTGATGGCATTTAATTCACGCAGCGTCCCAAGGAACGCTACAGACAAAATGTCTCCAGCTCGATTTCCAATGCCGTCTGCAACCCTGAGATTAAAGGAGCCTCGTGAAGGCGCACCTCGAATACTGGGACGCCAAAAAGTACTGCGTGACCAAAGACTACGGAAATGCCTCTAAATCCGTGGGCCTAATAAATTCGCGGCCCAGGCCCGTTCTGCATGGAAGCCCACGGACTATGGCCCACACCAAGGAGTAACTTTTGCCGAGGACAACTAACTGCTCGGCAAATTATGAGACACCTGAGGAAAGAGCATAAAGTCTTGGACAGAACCAAGGCCTTGTATGGTCCTCGGACTCAAGCCTGCGGGGAAACCAAGTACAAAAAAGGAAATATTACAAGTTTTGAACAGAACCAAGGCCTTGTATGGTCCTCGGACTCAAGCCTGTGGGGAAACCAAGTACAAAAAAGAAAATATTACAAGTTTTGGACAGAACCAATGCCTTGTATGGTCCTCGGACTCAAGCCTGTGGGGAAACCAAGTACAAAAAAGAAAATATTACAAGTTTTGGACAGAACCAAGGCCTTGTATGGTCCTCGGATTCAAGCCTGTGGGGAAACCAAATACAAAAAAGAAAATATTACAAGTTTTGGACAGAGCCAAGGCCTTGTATGGTCCTCGGACTCAAGCCTATGGGGAAACCAAGTACAAAAAATTATTATTATTACAAGTTCTGGACATAACCAAGGCCTTGCATGGTCCTCGGATCCAAGCCAAGGAGGTAGGTATTACTTTTTATTGGTTTACCTTGTTATGCCAAGCACTTCCATTAAAGTTATGGCAACATCATTTTATTATTAAGTATTTTGGTCTTAGTCGTCATTGACTTAGATGCTATATGATTGTGCCGAGCGGCGCTTGCAAATTTATAAAACAGAGACAAAACATGAAAAATGAAACATAAACAACTTTTATTAATATGAAAAATCATTACAATGTACAAAAAGGGGCTTCAACAAGCCTATACAAAAGAGGGGCTGCCGAAGCAGCATTAACGTCCACAGTACAGATAAGCAAACGGTCAAGCGCCTTTCAAACTTGTCTTCAAAGTCTCTCCAATCTCTGCCTCATTGTTGCTCATACTAAGAGAAGAACTCACTTCAAAGAAAAAAAGAACGAAGAAGAAGGAAATAGTAAGGAAGAAATCAATGAAGAAGAGGGAGGAGATGAATGAAGAAGATGGAGGACATAAGTAAGAGAAGGAGGAGAAGAAGAGTGGGAGAAATGAAAAGACAAAGAGAGGAGCAAAAGAGGGAGAAGGACAGCACCAGGGCGGAACTGGTGCTGGGAAGACTATAAGAGGAAGACGGGGGAGGGCACCAGTGAGCAAAGAGAGGGAGAAGCAGAAGCACTTCGCCTCTGCCTCAGCCCTGACTCCTAACACACTGGTGCCATGTTAGGTACGCTTGTGAGGAGCCGAGTGGTGCTGATATTGGGTGTTCTCGACTCAGTCATGCCGAGAATTCGACATGACGAGCCCCTGCTTCGGATTTTGGCTGAAAGAGAGGCGGGACAGATCTTAAGTCTGCGCCATCCTTGCCCCGATCGAGCCATTTCAAGCTTTATCGGAACATGGTGTTTTGAGGAGGGGCATGGATCCTTCATCGTTCGTTATGGTAGGAGTGCACTGATATGGTGTATAACAAGCGGGCTAAGCAGGCGCTAAAGGAGGCTACGGGTTTCAGATCTCAGAGGGAAGGAGAGGAGTCTGCACGAAAGTGATGGCCTCCTGCTTGCCTTCTTATAGGAAGGGCAGAACGGAGGGTATTAAATTCATTCAAGTTTCCCAAAGGAATCTGAAGAAAAAAGAGGCGTCCGTTCCATTTCCCCACCTTATCAGATGAGCCGCCGGACATAAATGAGCCTCGTAAAAGGGGATTCATTAAGGACGCGTCTGGGACAGCCAAGCGGCAGGAGTAGATCACGAGCAGATTAAAAGGAATCCCTAGAAAACCGGCTAACCTCCTGGACGGGTGGGAAACCGTTCACATAAATGCGGGGTTGAACTAAACAAGCCATATTAAGGGCCCAGGTTTGCCAAAACCCTCCCTTCCAACCCGGAAGTCGGATAGAAGGGTTTTGAGGGGCTATTGTGGGGCCCAACAATTTAAGAACCAAGCCCAATTGCTCCTGGAAAATCCGAGGGCCCAGTTCGAGGAGAGCTGTGGCCCAAGCTCTACAGTACAAAGCACAAAACAATTTTGGATGATAGCCGAGGACAGTTTGGTCCTCGGCAGATCCTGAATCCCACCGAAATAGAGGGGTAAAACTGGTATAGGGATGAATTTGTAAGGAGATCCAAAATATCTTGGGGAAGTTATCCTTACTACCCTTCCAGATAAGACCCAACACATGACAGAGCCGTACTCTGTAGCCTTATCAACCATACCCAACAATTCTGGGATTAGACTGATGAGACAAATATCAGTCTTGTGAAGATTGACCCTACACGTGGACGAAGGACAATTAACACAGAGGAGTATAAAAGAAGAAAGTAAGTAAATCACAAGGGGAGCCCATCCCACCTCCGAAAAAGGAGGATCACATGGGGGAGAACATCTCAACAACACCGGACTTCACTGAAGAAAGTCCGTCGTTGGATAACCGGGGTAGGCCTCAACGGTCCTCGGATCAACTTCGAGGAGTCCCATCCTATAGGGTGCGACGTCTTAGGGCTTAAATGTTCAGGCCCAACTCCTTTTTCTACCTGAATTCCACTAAAACCAGGATCGGACATCGCCCCGTGACCAGCGGCTAGCTTTTTAAGCCCACTCTCTACAAATCATATTGTGAGGGATCTTTCATGTTCGAGCCCAACATCCTTATTGGGCCGCCAGAGAATCGTGTCCTTACAATTATATTTTAAGTTCTTTTTCCCCTCTAATCCTTTGTTATTTTAATTCAATGGCTACAGTATATATACTTCGCAAATACATGTTTCTTTGAAAGACGTTATTATTATTTTTTTTTAACTGGGAAAATAAAACCTTCCACATTTTTAGTATTTAAAATCAGGGATGCTTTTTCAACCCGACACCTAAAAGATTTAAAATGGATCCACCTCTTCTTCTTTTTTTTTCCTTTTTTTTGGCAATAGTTAAAATATATTGTTAATCCTACAAATCAAACCATATTTCCTATTTTGTACATAGAGGTACCAATTAAGTTATAAAAATTTTGGCAGATGTTTATAACTAAAAAATAAAATCAATGAAGAATAAAAAACCAAAAATAATGTCTATACATATCTATATCTATATATATAATAATAGGTAAAATTGAGAGAAAATCCAAATTAAATTTCAAATTGGAATTCAATTAGAGTCTAATTTTGCACCACGTGTTTCATTTAATTTAAATTTTAAATTTTTGTGTCAAATAAGTTAATTCAGTGTAAAAATTGGATTTCAATTTGAGTTTAATTTTGCGCCATGTGTCCCATCTAATCTAAGTTTTTTTTTTTAATTTTTGTGCTAAATGAGCTAATTTAGTGTAGAAAACAAAGAGTCCAATATAAATAAACCATAAAAAACCTAATCAAATAGTTAAAAACAATTCAAATTTATAAATCATTTATGTAATATACCATGACTATGTAATATATACATTTTAACCAAAGTTTAGAGAAAATTCAATTAGAATCAAAATTGGATTTTGCCTTTGTTAGCTTTCCATACAAATTAAATTGTTTAGACTTTAATTTTTTTTTTTTTGGAACTAATGAGCATATATTTTATATAGTTTTTATTCAGATATTTTGTATGTGAACATATTGAACGTAAAAAATTGTAATTGTGCTGAACGATCCTCTACACCTATCCTCTTTCAATTTAGGAGATACTATTTGCCTAGTTTATTATTTTAGTTTGTGTTGTATTTAGTAGAATTTTGCAGACAATAATTATGAATTGATATTGTATATATAGTATCCAATAATGATTTTCAAAATCATATACGTAATAGCAATGTAACAAGAAACTTGACGTAATAAATATCATAAATATTGTAAGGAAAAACTATTTTAGTATCTTCAAATGTCATGGTCAAACTATGTCTTATATCTTTAATAAGCCAAGCTAACATCAACAACACAATTACAATTCATCATTCCTATGCATAAGCATGGATTACGTACTAGTTATATATAATAATGAAAGCTTAGAAATAAATTTTACAAAATTCTTTTTGCGCCATATCATTAGAATCCTTTCTTATTTTTTTCAAATTTCACTTTGTTCAACCATTGTCTTCTTAGTTTTTTCTATCATCTCCTCCAATCACTATCTTTTAAAAATTTCCATTTTATTCCCTTCATAGACTTTTTAAAATTTTCTCATTTATATCTTCTTACATTCTACCGTTTCACTTTGTTTAACCTTTCATCTACTCCTACCACTCCTCTTTCATCTTAATTTTCATAGAAATTTCTTATTACTTCATTTCCACCTTTCTCCTTCCAAGTTGTCTACAACAAAAAAAAGGTTAATACTCTCTTTTCAAATTTTGTTTTTCTTTTGGTGGATTTTCTTATTGTTTCAACCACTTTAATTTCTTTTCAATAATGGTTCTTTTTGTTATTGTTGATTTATTTGTCACATGACTCACATCACATTTGTTCCTCTTTTTGAAAAATTTGTATAAATTTTTATGCATATTTAGGTATTTTGGTATTCCAATTCCTGGTCATAAGTTCTTTTTCTTTATCCCATTAGTTTGATTTGATTTGAGTTAATAATTAGTTTTTTTGTAAGTTAGAATTTGATTTTTTTAGTGATCCGTTTAGATTTTAAACTACGAGACCTTATTAAGTTGTGTTTATTTTTAATCATTTTGGGTGGACAGATTTGTAGATTTTGTAGTGAAATACTCTTAATAGTTGTACTGGAAGTACTCTATAGTGCCACTTATCCAAACAAAAACAAAGGTTAGTCAAACGAAAATAATTGAATGAGTAACATATTTTAGTTTTTGCAATTGTATCTTTATAATAATAATAATAATAATAATAATAATAATAATAATTATTATTATTATTATTATTATTATTATTATTATTGAAACTTAATTATGAGATTTTACTAATAATTTTTTATTTGATAATCTTTTTGGGTGAATGAATATGCAGTTTTTGTGGAGAAAATAATCTATATAAATTATCAACAACGAATTGTTTTCCTAATTGATATAATTAATCATTGTTAAGCAACAATTGATATGGCATTTTGTTTGTTTACAAAACATCTTCATATAGGTATGTTTTGATTCAGTATATATTTACAAATGTATTGAGATTAAGTAATGTATTGAAGAAGATATAGTCTTTTGTAATATCAGATAGGCTGCAAATAAAAATTATAAAAATACCTTAAATAAAATAACTAAACTTAGGTTTGAAAATGATAACAAACTAAAATTATTTACAGGAAAAAAAAAATATATATGAGGGAGACATTACCCATTATTGCAAAAATCAATTAGCAACACATTATTGTTCTGAAAAAAAAAAAGTGGCAACTTATTATTCGCCCAAAATAAGGGTAAAAGTATTGTTTTAGGTGTTTACCTGTTGAAATGGTAGATTATAATTTTTGAAATAATAATAATAACCCAGGAAGAAGAGAGCTTCTCTTCAGTTTTGGCCCTTTTGGGGCTACGGGTTAAGGACTTCGGAACTATGGTATTCCAAATAAATAGCTTTGTGTTGATTCCTAGTCCAAACGCAGCAGTAAAAATTAATCATAGCAGAGTTCCATTAATAGCTACGAGCAACAAACTAAGATCTTCAACATAGTTTTATGCTAAATAGTTTTAAAATACAAATCACTGTTATTATGCCATTTTTTTGTTAATTCTAACGTGTAAATTTTTTATTTTATTTTTTATTTATTATCAATTTAGTTACTAAACAAATTACAAGTGTAATAGCTTTAGAACACTTTATAACCATCACCGCATACCATAGTGGTGTTGTTACTTGTCAAGTAGGGAGAGGAAGGGCCAAAGTTCAAATATTTGGATAGAATGTATAAAATAAAATTATAATTATAAAACACTTTATAACCATAATTTGCTATATATATGTTTGAAAGACTAAAACCTTTTCAATTAGAACTCTTGATCACAAAAATTCAACAGCTAAAACTCTATATTTTATAGCAATCCCAAACATGCATTAAATAAATTTAGAGCCTTAATTACCAGTACAGCACTTACCTGTCACAATCCTGGCAAGAATCTACATAAATTGAAGAAGAGAAAACATTAGGTCTGGAGCTAGCGTAAAACTAGTGTTTTATGCCAGTCAATAAAAAATCGCCACGTGGACATTCTATTAAAACCTTCTCCAAACAGACAAAAGCTCATGCCATTCATCTCAGGCAAAAGATAAAACAAAAAACCCCCTCAAACAAAAGCTCTGCTTCCTCTGCTTCCTTCATGCTGAACCTCCACCACCACCACAGCCTGATCACCAAAGCCTGATCACTGGAGCAGAACGAAGAAAGAAAAGCTCATGCCTTCACCTCTGCTTCCTCTGCTTCCTTCACGTTGAACCTCCACCATTGCCACACAGATCGCAACTCACTTAACCCACTAAACAGTACAGCTCACTTAAACCCCATGATTTGCTTAAATAAAAATATGAAAAGAAAATGAAAAGCAAAATGATCAAAAATGCTTTAAATATGATTGCAAACGTGTATTTTAGGAAATGTGGGAGTTATAGGATGTACTTCGAAGGTGATAGTCCCCATCAAATAGTTATGATTATGTGTGAGTTAAAGTGATTTTCTCATATCTCAAATCGTCATAACATGTATATACTTATGCAATCTTGCGATATTTTTCATACACAACACGCAATATTCTTTGCTACTTTTGATATATGTGTAGATACAATGTGATTTGGCCATCACAAGGTTTTACATGTGTTAATGTAGGCAAAATTTGCCAAACAATACAATTTTCGAAATATTTCAGCTGGATAGCACGCGTTCAAACTTATTTAGTAAGTTGGACTCTTTTTGGAAGTCGATTTTAGTAAACTCAACTTCCAAGCGAATTCAACCCCTCATCCAACAAGTAAATAAGTCTGATTTGTATTGCACCTGGAAGTCGAGTTCAACATACTCGACTTTCAGTGGAAGTCGAGTTTGTTAAACTCGACTTTTAGGTGTTCTACACTTGCAGAATTGATTTTTTGTAGGAAGTCAAGTTTGTTAAAATTGACTTCCAAAAAGAGTCCAACTTACTAATTAAGTTTGAACGCATGCCATCTGCCTAATTTTTCCCCGAAAATATACTGTTTAGCAAATTTTGCCGTTAAAGTATGCTCATTAAACTGTCTTAACTTGTTTTTGAAATATAAAATTGGTTAGACTTGTTGTGTGTGTGTGTGTGTGTTTTTGGGATCATTGTACTTAAAATTTTTGTTGAGAGATGATTTTGAGAGCTTAAAATGTTGATTGGATCTTTGGTTGAGTTGCATGCTTGATTGCATTCATATTTGTGTTTTTCCCTTCTTGAAAAATGGTTTTTAAGCAATCTCGACACCTCCTTGATACCTCCTCAACACCTGGCTATCTGTCGAGCTCTTAAGGTCTTTTCTTATCGCAATCTCGACAGATCCTCGATAACTGGTGGATCGATCGAGCTTCTCTTCTTGTGTCTTTGCTTTGTTTCTCGACACCTTCTCGACAGTTGTATCTATCGACATTGCTATTCTCAACACCATCCTCGACAGATGACTTGACACCTCTATCTGTCGAGAATTATTGAGGAACAATATATTCATTCTTCGCGATCCGGTTCTCATTTCTTTGATCTTTCTTGATCTGTCCGCACCTGTTCATCTCCCAAACACTCTCTCCTTCACTTCTAACCTCTTCCTCAAGAATTTTTTCGAGATTAATCAAGCTTTTCTTCACTTGGTAAGCTTTGATTCTCTCATTTTCATGCATTTCATTCTTTGAAACCTAAGCTTTTGGGATTTTTGCAAAATTTGGGGTTTTTCAAAATCAAAGAGGTTTTTGTGTAATTTTTGGAGTGGGTTTTGAAGATTCAATCTTAAAAACTTCGTGCATTGCATTCCATGTGCATTATAACTATATTATCATACATTTAGATGTGTGCAAATTGATTGTGTGTTGGTAGGATTGGATTGGGCTAAGCCCAAGATGCAAATTCTTTTACATATCACATGTTCATGCATTCCCCATGCATACGTACTCTCTTTTCAATATACTTGTTATATTTGAATTGCTTTGGAACTTTTCTGATTGTCTCTATTTCTCCCCCTCTCTTTCTGTTTACGTTAGTCGTGTCTATGACACCTAAGCGTAAGTCAACTCCATCCCAGAACCTTTTGCGTTCTAGGGCATCATCTTCTTCTGATCCTACTCTTTCTTATATTCGGTTCCGTGATGAGGATGCCTGAAAGGACTTCTCAGAGAAATTTTCTCGATGAGGTGTTCATTCGAAACGCCGAGTCATTTTGGCAGATTTCGCCGACACTGACCTTCCCACTATCATTCACAGTCAGGGATGGGAGTCACTGTGTGACGTCCTGGTCACTTATCCATCCGTGCTGATCCAGGAGTTTTACTCCAACATGCATGGATTCGATTTTTCAGTACCTCTCTTTTCTACTCGTGTTCGAGGTACTCATATTGTAGTCACATCGCAGCTTGTTGCGGATGTGCTTCATGTTCCAAGGGTAGAGCATCCTAACTACACCGATTGTGAGCGTCTGAGGACTGTGTCCAAAGACGAGATGATTTTTGCTTTCTATGAGCATCCCGCAGATTGGGGTGATCGTCAGTTTACACCATTTAAGGCCTTTGCTAAAGGTCCTAGATTCATGAACACGGTGATGACTTTTGTTTTGCACCCACTCTCTCACTCTAACTCTATCACAGAGCCTCGTGCTCGATTTTTTGCTTTCTTTGTTAGAGCACCTCACTATAGATTTTCCTTCACATTTTATTCTTTCTATCTTAGATGTGTATAGGGATACTGCTACCCGTGATAAGCTCATTTTCCCTTCGGCTATCATGTGGATTCTATGCCATTTTTCTATTTCCTTTCCCTCTTCCGACCATTTTTTGGTCATATGTGCCATAGACTATGCTACCGTTAAACATAGCGAGGCGCAATTTAGGTCTCGGCAGTTGGATTCAGTAGCTCCTCCCTCCCATTCAACTCCATCTTGTTCTGTTCCATCCACATCCACTGCCTCCTCTTCTTCGGGTTATGTGACTATAGGAGACATCATGGCGCAGCTGCAGCGCATGGATGCTTGCCTTGATACACTCTCTACAGAGTTGTATTAGAAGAACATTCATGTCGGTCATATTGCACAGCGACAGGCAACCACAAGTGGTTTTGCTCTTAAGGCTTTTCCTCCACCACCTCTTCTAGTGGCTTCTGATTCTGAGGATAAGGATGATAATGATGGTGATGACGATGATGCTTCAGATGATGATGATGGAGATGCTAGCTTTACCGATGAGATGTCTACTTGACACTCTTTCACCTACCCTTACATGTGCTATTTCTTTTCTCTCTTTATGCACATGCTTCTTATTACGTGTCTGTAATCTATTATTTCTGTTTCACACAAAGATGCCTTGATGAGTTTTGTTTAAAGTGTTTTAGAAATACAGGTTGTCAAAATTTACTTGTCATAAACTCTCTTCTTACAAAATTTTTCAAGAGTTTGTGTTAGGATAGATTTTATTGTATTCAACAAGTGAATATGAGTTGAGTGATTTATGACTTTTCTCATATATTCATTTGTTTGTTGTGATTTTGTCACAGATTGCCAAAGGGGGAAATTGTTAGAACATATGTGATTCACTTGTTAGGAACATATGTCACTATTTTATGTAATTTGCTAATCTTTTGATAAAACGCACTTTACTTGTATTTGGGTAGATCTAGGATGTGTTTAATACTTCTAGAAACTGTGTTTCAAGATCAAGTGTTGAAGACATGCAAGTCTGTCCAAGATTCAAACTGAAGAAGTGTTGTTCATTAAAATTCGACAACTAGCTATCCATTGAGCTTAAGAAGCTGTTCCAGCCCCGTGGCTCGACAGTTGCTCAGTAGCATCTCGACAGACAGGTATCTGTTGAATTTTATGAAAAAAAAAATTCCAGTTCTGTTTTGACTCTAATCCATGATTATGTGTTTGAGTTTTCTTTTTTTCTAACCCTAGACATATAAAAGGATTATTTTAAGGGCCGTCAAAGTGTACATAAATTGCACAAGTGTTAAGCAAAGTTTGTTCAAGCAATTTGTAACCGGAGACAAAGTTTTACCCTAGTTCATCATTCTTATGAAGAAGTTGTTGTGTATGTACACCGTAAGGTTTTGTGACCAAGCATCTTCTTAATCTTCATCATTGGGATGAACTAAAGAATTTTACAGCCAATAACCTTCTCTAGTTGTTGATTGAAATCGTGTACTGGGATCCGCACATTGGTTAGTCACATACTTATGAGTCGTGCATCAAAAGGGGAAATTGTCACTATAGAACAAATCTAATTGGATATTGGGGTAAGGGTTTAACTGTAGGTTGGTATAAGGTACTATGATTTCTTTACTTGTAACCGCTTGTTTTGATAATAGTGGAATTTCGAGAGTGGTGATTTGAAAATCACTCGATGAGGTTTTTGCCATTAGATTTTCTCCATTCGTAAACAAATCACATTGTCAAATTTATTTTCCGCTGCATAATTAGTTTATTGATAATTTGTTTATACTACCATGCGTTTGCATGTTAATTTGATTAATTAATAAATTTGACTAATTAATCAATTAATTAATCGCAAGGGGGTCAATTCGTTTTTGGCCTATCATTTACTTCAAATCCGCAAGTGAGAAATGGATCAAAAAGGGTTCAAAGTTACTAACAGCGACTATGGTTCCATCTATTGTAGCTCTATGTTGTTGTCCACAGCAACTTCAACCACAGAAAATGATGCATTGGTAATGAGATTGGCCTTATGGATGAAAGTCCCACAGAAGGCACCATAATTACCTAAGCCAAAGTCAGCCTACAAGAAACCATATTAAAATGCTCTTAATATACTATTATATGCAATCAAGAAAAGAAAACGAAGAAGATATGTGACTTACCAAGTGAGTTACAACTCTCTACTCAACAATGGTGTAGTCTACCAAAGTACACTTATTCTATGTAGAATGGAGAAGCGTCACACTCAAGAACTCCTAATGGCATGACAAGAAAGAGTGGCAACAAGCTTTGGTTTGCCATAGTAGATTTTAACATGCCAAAAAAAAAAAAAAATTTGCGGCTTCATTCTCAAATGAATGGAGCTACGACCATCACCACAAGTGAAAGCATCTCAACACAACGACGCTTCATTGAACATTTTTTATAGCCACACAACAAAGAGGAATCTCCTACTTGCTTACAAGTTACGCCATTCATTATTTTAGCATACACAACAGCTATTTTACAAGGCAACCTTTCATGCTATCATGGTCAATCTGGTTCTATCAAGGCCCAAGACGTGAGGGCTGTTATGGATGGGTAATACCATGATCAAATAATAGACGCTCTATGGAATCATCAATAATGGTTTCGCCAACACTCTCCTCATCATCACAACAAGCATGAAGCAATAACAACTTGTGACTCCGCATTTTTATTCACATTCGCCACGATAACACAATACTGGGGGCTGTTAGTCCAGCACATATAGCAACTATGTCACACCCTTATACTACATCGCCAAGTGATATTTTCACTCCATTCCATCTAAAATGCGCTATACGGCCAACAATATCACTTATCACTCATGGTTACCGCTTCATTGAAACAAATCTTGGCAAATGTAATCTCACTAAATTAACCAACAATCAAGCAACTCAAGAAAATTAAAGCATCCTTAATGTGGTATGAATGCTCGAAAATGTGTGAAAACACAAGAGTTATTTAGACACCCAAATTAAAGTTATGACTCGATTGATTTTACTCTAACTTAATAGAGTAAATGTGAGCAGATAAACAAACAAGCTACTCTAACCCATAATCATCATAAAACAATAGTAAAATAAAAGGTAAAAGAGTAGGGAAGAAGAATGCAAACACAAGATAACACGCCGATGTGTTATCGAAGAGGAAACCAAAAAATTCGGTGAAAACCTCTTCGTTGCCCTCTAAGCGGTAATCGATTCACTAGACAATCAGTTGGGATACATGGGTTAGCAAGAGACCCTCCAAACCTAATCTACCCGATATACCTAAACTCTCCAAGCTCCTACTCCAACAAGACTTCTCGGAACCGTGTCTTGTCTAGTTCTCCGGATCTAGCAACAAGCTCCATGTTGCATCTGCCATCTTTGGATTCTTCCAATACTTCCCAGTAACACCAAAACCTCATTGAACACTCTAAAAAGGTGTGGTAAGTGTTTAGGCTATCAACCTCTCAATAGTATGGAAATGGAGAGGTAAGAGTTAAGGAAAACCCACAAGCAATTGTGTAGAGGATTGTGGGTATAACAATTTCTAACTCTCAAAGTTTGTGGCTAGGATTTTCTCTCTAAAGAACTCCTCAACATTTGTGGGTAATGTGGGCATATATAGTGTGGGTGCAAAAAGTGTGTATCAGATAGCACAGTCTGGCAAACAGAATATTTCGCGAGTGTCTAACGGGAAGGTCTTACCCGCAAGCTACTCGCGAAACACAGCTGTCTCCATCTATCCTAACTCTTCGCATTCCAGTCATGTGCAGGGCTCATGCATCATTTCGCGAGATGCTGAGTCGTGAGCTACCCGCGAAAACTCTTATGTCTTCAATTGCTTGAGTCTTCACACTTTCTCTCTCTCTATCACACAACCCTTATAATTAAATCCCACAATAAATACAGGGTACAAAAGATTGAATAAAATTATAATCAAATTTGACACGGAATTAAAGCCAACAAAACATATAGTTGTAAATTACAACTTTGCATGGTACAATTTGCATAGAGGTTCAAGATAGCCTTTCATTCATCATCATCTTCTCCTATGGACCTAAGTTAAATTTACAGTCAAGTATGCTACTTCTACTTCCAACACCAATGCTAACTCAATATCAGGCATGGTCACACTACGAACTGATTTCCATGTCTTGCGACTATCGGAATCAATAAGGAGTCTACTTCAATATGAAATTCAGATTCAAGTACAATGACTCAACCTTATGGGTCAATACATTGCGGTATTTCTGTGATCTCCTAAGGAAGAGCCAACCTACACAATCAATGACGCTATTCATTCAACATGTCGCCAAATACATCTAAGAGATCGGCAAATAAATAAATAAATAAATATATATATATATATAAACTTACCAAGGTGAGCGTCGCATCTAACTCTATCGAGCTTGTGCAAAGAACACCTTATCATCGCATTCAACATCAATCTGCTTCAACAAGGCATTGCTTCTCTTCGTCATGAACATTGCTCCACCAACATCAATACCGACAAGTCCCACGGCCATAAGCAGCAGGCTACCACAAACCTACTATGACATTTCTTGTTAGACCACCCTACTCGTGACCGATTGGTTTTTTCTCTTCTTCAGTTATGAGACTTTGTCCTACCTAAATCTCAACCCCATGGATGACAGAAAATTCCAAGCATCTTCAACCCTTTGCCAACGGAACCCCTCTATTCCCCACCAACGAAAAACTCTTCTCTTTTGCCGACATCACCATCTCACCAACACTACCCTTCTTGAAATTTAGCAACATGGGTGGTGAAGGATTAAATGTGAAATTTTGGGGAAAGAATGAGAAGATCTGATGAAGCTTGCAATTAAAAGAAAAAAAAAATTAGAGCCTTGGCGGATCTAGAAAAGCAGATGAAGATTTGGTGGGGTCACACTTAAGGGAAGGCCACAGGAACAATGAAGTTTGAAGGGCAAAGCAAGTGAAGAAAGAGAGAAATAAAAAGCTACTGGGAGGGAGCAAAGCAAAGAGGCGTGTTATTTGGTATTTTCCACTAGATCTGCTCCCACAACCTGCATCACCATAAGAGCATCCACAGCAGTGGAGCTAAAAATTTAGCAATTTAGCTCTACAAAAAGTTACTTTATCTATTTTACCTACACACATGCTACAGCAGTGGATCTATTTTAGCTTTCAACACAATAAAATAATATAAACATTACAATAAAATAATATATCCACTACAATAAAATAATATATACTCTACAATAAACATCAATCACAATCACACACAACCACAACCACAACCAACACCACCACCACCACAGCCCATAATAAAGAAAAAAAAAATCAACCAAGCCCACACCCACCCGACCCACCAAGCAACACCCACACCACGGCAATCAAATTCATGCAAAAAAAAAAAAAAAAAAAAAAAAAAAAAAAAAACCCCAAAGCTTGGATCGATGGAAAACCAAAGCAATGGGCGGAGGAAGGCAACGGCGGCTTCAATGATGAAACCCAGAGTTTGGTTCGACGAATGAAACCCACGAAATCCAGAGAAACCTAGGCTTGTCGGCGTTGGGTGAGTGTTGAGATGGAGGACTGGGTGGAGGCGTGAGTCAAAAGCGTGGATCGGCGGCTTGGGGCCTGGGTCGGCTTGGTCTGATTAGCGGAAGAAAAGTGGGTCTGATCGGCGAGATGGGTTTGTTGGCGGAATGGGTGGGGAGATCGGTGAGATGGGTCGACGCCAGGGATGGGTCAGAGCTAGCGGCTGGGCTGTGAGATGAGGAAAGTGGAGGAAGAAAGAAGGGAAGCCGAACTCATTTGCAATTCGGAGAAGATTAAAAGAAAGAAAAAATAATATTTTAATCCGGCTGAGGAGTAAAAAATTGTTTTTTTTGTTTAGCTCTTAGCTACATTGCACTTCTATAGATAGATATGCATTGTACCGGTTGAGCTAAAAATTATAAGTATAGCTCCACTGTTGCATGCTCTTTTTGGTGGAGCTAAAATAACAATATAGCTATTTAGCTCTATTGCTGCAAGTGCCCTAAGTAGCGTGTCCATCTCAAAAAAAAAAAAAAAAAAAAAAAAAAAAAAAAAAAAAAGAGAGAGAGAGAAAGGTGATCGTGGTCTTCATGATCAAGACATGGCCATGCTAGGGGCACACCCTTAACAAAAATATTCTTGGGGCCTTCGTTTCGCAACTATTGTAGCGCCATCGCCACGGATCTGCATCCAAGAACCCAGTTGCTCCTTCACAAAATCGGTGTCACCATTATCAGACATTGTCTCTCTACAACCACCATAGGCTGCATTCTCACAGCTAAGGATGCAAAGCTTGGTTCGCAATTTCCTCTTGGATTAGTAATTGATCATGGAGCCTCTATAAATGGAATTCATGAGAAGCTAATTGAAATTGTTAAAACCTCATAGGCGTCCAGGGGCGGAGCCAGAAATTTTTGTTTGGGGGGGCCGATTTGTGTTGCTAATTTATTAGTCTATACAAACTTTTATACATATACACAAACACATGTATCTATACACATACACAAAAAAATTAGTATCTTTCATAATGAATCCTTAAAATTAAATGTTTCATAGAATTAAATTAATCTTTCACCATCTTCCATAATGAAATCTTTACAATTTTCATTTTCAATATAAGTTACCAAATTGTCTACCGTTGTGAGTAAAAAACTTTCAATTGAATTAATGAAGTGTTCAAAGACATAAATAATCCAAAACTTAAAAAAATACGTGAACACATTTTACCATAAAAAATGAATTTGAGAAACAATACGATCTCTATAACTACTAGACAAATTGGACAATTTTTTTTAAGAACATTATTGGACCAACTCAAAAGTTGAGGGGGCCAAGTCCCATTTTTGAGGGCTAATTATTAAAATATTAAATATTTCTATATAGTATAAAAAAAAAATTCAAAAATTTCCCCCCACCCTAACATGTAGCTCCACCCCTGAAGGCGTCAGCCACTAGATACCATTTTTGCTTGTTGGGACTGCTGAGAGAAGGTGATCCAAATGCCCAGCACTACCTCCTTTGCCAAAGCTATAATGTGGAGGAACTTGAGTGGACCCACCACTCACTTGTGTTAACAAATGAGCCACACAGTTGTTTTGGCCAAAATGGCCCATTAGCATTAATTTTTGAAATATTTAGTAACAGAGCACTGTTTCGGAAATAATTAGGGAAATACCACTTTTTTCGGTACTCGAGCATGGTGAGCTCGAGTACCATCTTTTCATTGGTCAAACATGTTCTCAAAAAAAAAAACGCCGCTATAGTGCCCGAAAACGTCACTATAGGGCTTAAAAAACGCCACTATAGGGCCCCTTGAACCTGTTATGGGACTTATAAAAATTTTTGAAGGAAAACGCCGCTATAGGGCCCAAAAACATCACTATAGGGCTTAAAAACGCCACTATAGGGCCCTTGAACCTGTTATGGGACTTATAAAAAAATTTTTGCAGGAAAACGCCGCTATAGGGCCCAAAAACGTCACTATAGGGCTTAAAAACGCCACTATAGGGCCCCTTGAACCTGTTATGGGACTTATAAAAAAATTTTGCAGGAAAACGCGCTATAGGGCCCGAAAAACGTCACTATAGGGCTTAAAAACGCCACTATAGGGCTCCTTGAATATGGGCGATGGTGGATTAAAAAAACATGGTACTCGAGCTCACCAAGCTCGAGTACCAGAAAAAGTGGTATTTCCCTAATTATTTCCGAAACAGTGCTCTGTTGCTAAATATTTCAAAAATTAATGCTAATGGGCCATTTTGGCCCAGTTGTTTTGGTATTCAGTCTTCTACACGTCCAAGGAGTATTAGGCCCACATTATATACTTCGAGGCTCTAACAAATGGGCCAGCCCGGTTGTTAAGAAGCTGCATTGGTGTTCAACAAAGAAAAAAGTTATACAAAATTACAAATGCAAAACTAAAGAGAAAAAAAAAAAAAAAAAAAAAAAAAAAAAAAAAGGGAAAATGGCGTGGAGGCTATAGGCTATCTAAAGGAAAGTAATATAAGAATAATATAATTCTTATATGTGAAAGCCTATTGGTCGAATTGATATGCGGACAGCATGATTGAAGCTAGCACAAAACTTCAGTTAGTTACTACACAAGTCCTTTTGGGTTTCTTCAACCGGCGACTTTTCTACAAGTTGGCATCATGAACCATGAATTTTATACCCATGTCATCTTAACCAAAAAAAAAAAAAAAAAAAAAAAGTGAAGTGTTTTGGTAAATTAATTCCCAAACTTGCAACATCTACAAACAATGGAAAACATCAACTACTCACACGCATGCCGTAATGCGCCACTCGTGCTCGGGGGGCTAATGTTGATACCCATTTTCGCGACACATTTTATACAAGCCCGATTAAACCAAGCCCGACTTCCTTGTGACCTCAATTCATATATTATATTATATTTTATTCTTTTAATCATGGCCCAAGCCCATGCAACTTATTGGGGGAAATTGAGGAAGTGTGGTTTGAAGAGTATAGGTCGATTCCTTTCGGACCTTTTGCATGAGCCTAGCCCATACATGCTACTAAGTGGGTAAGGGACACTGGTAGCACCTCAAGCTCATGGAAGAGGTCTTGTATCAAAAATTTTCACCCCAAAACAGCTTTTATGCTCTGGGTGATTATAGCCCAACTTTTCTGCTCTACCATTTTTTTGCCTAAAACACAAAGCTGACCCTAAGTGGCTGGCTTTGTCTGCTGCAACAACCAAATGCAATCTCCAAGAACCTGCCATGTCTAGGAAACATCAGCCCATGAATTTAGGCTACTTTATTTCCCAAATTATGCAAAAAGCAAGGCATCCCTCTTACCTAATTAAATCAAATTTGGCCATAGCTTCTTTGATTGATACCTTGGGTTTCAAAACCTCTTCTATTGACCAAAAACAATCACTTAGAGCACCCCAAGTTCAATACAAAATGTCTCAATCAGATTCAAAAAGGACCAACCATATTCTACCCACATACCTGAAATTTCAGAGCAAAAGCCCATTCAGCCAGTTAACAATCTCTTAATTTCGAAGTTTAGGGGTAGAAATATGGGTACAGGGGAACCTTCCCTCTCTTCCTTACAACCCCTCTCAATTTCCTCTTCTAGGTGATTGTGAGTCAAAATTTCAGACCTGTTATGATTTTATGTTTTTTCTGCACTTTTGTTATTAGTATTTCAATTCTCTCTTGTTAAAGCACTATTAGCCATTTGTTCGTGATACATTTAGAATTTTGGGCTTGATTCACTACAAAAAAGATTGCTATTAATGACGGCTAGATTTCGTCGCAACAACACAAAAAGCCGTTGTAGATTAGTATTGCTAACGGCAAAAAGGCCGTCGTCGTCCGTTGGCAAAAGCCTTGTCTTTCTTAACAGCTTGTATCTCCCAACTTGGTAGTGTAGCCACTTTGCCTTTAATAATATAAAGGACATGACTTCACAAATTGTCCGATAAAGGACCATGGATTTCAACAAAGCCATCGAACCATAACAGCCTATTGCAATTTGGTTCCCCATTCAACGTTGCAATTTGGTTCCTCATTCAATCGTTTCAATTATATGTAAAGATTCATATAATTGAAACAAATTGAAAACTGTAAGAAATTTTGATGAGCTAAAACTTCAAAATGCTAGAAGCACAATTGTAAGAAGACAAAAAAAAAAATAAAAAAATAAAAAAAATTGAACACATACATAAATATCTAGAGCCATGCTGAGGAAGGAGCCACACAAGTGAAGAATGTTCAGGTTCAGAAAATAGCCTTTGCTGCAACACTACAAGAATTAGCTTGGATTAGGGTTCAGATTTCTAAAAATCATATTGCATAAATATACCTTGGAATTTCTAAATGTTGTACCTTGAAGGAGTAAATATGTATATTTTTGTATGTTTTGCCCTCTATTTTACACAATTATTTCTGCTCCTCTTCCTCCATCTCATAGATGGACCGGTAATCAATCTCAACGCAAGGGATGTTATTGATCTTGAACCACTCTCCCTCTTTGTCTTTCTTGCAACGTTGTTTCAGCACTGGACAATCGTAAATATAAAGTTGTAGAAGTGAAGGAGGTAGGCCCTTCTCTGGGAGGGATGCAAGTTTGGGGCAGTTGGAGATCCACAAATCTTCAAGAGCAGAGAGGTTTTGAAAGGCCTTGGAGGATAGTAACACTATATTTGGAAAATTCAGGATCCGCAACGAGGTGAGAGAGGTAGGAAGCAGCATCATCATCTTCCCATCTTCCTCCTTAGGAAACGACTGCCAATCTTGAAATTCATTAGCATGAATGGAGAGACATCTAAGAGACGTGAGTTTGTGCAATCCCCACTCAAATACTTGCTTACAGTTAGTCACCCTTCTCAATGAAAGTTCCTTTAGATTGGTGGGGAAGCCTTCATCTGGAAAGGATACGATGCTTGGACAATCATGTATAAATAATGTTTGAAGACAAGTGAGGTTATGCATGCGGGGCAACGCCTCTAGTTTCTCACAGTGAATGATCCAAAGATTTCTCAGGTGAGTGGGGATAAACCCTCCATCCGGGAATGAAACAAGACTACAACAGTTTTCTATGTGGATCTCATTGAGGTGGCAAAGTTTGTGTAGGCCCTCCGGTAAGAATTTAATCTCTTCACAATTACTGATTTTAAGATATTCAAGAGACGCATTATTGTGTAACTTGTCTGCTAGTAACTCTAATTTTGGGCAATTATATACTTTTAGGTATTTAAGGGCCATAGGTAGCTGGTCTCTTGATAATAAGGATGTCAGCTTAGAGCATGTCCAAATCTCAAGGTGTTTAAGCGATGCAAATAGGTCACCTCTTAATGATACACATTTTAGAGATGGGCAGTCACTAATAAACAAGTGCTCAAGAAGAGATGCATTACTGTCAATACTCTCCAATTTCCTTAATAAAGTAGCTGCCTCTCCCTCATCTATCAAAAACTGCAAATTCTCACAACTTCGTATCTTTAGCCTTTTCAAAGTTGGAGGTAGTTGGCGTCTAGAAATGAACGTCAAAGAATTACATTCCTCAATAGTTACACATTCCAAGCATGTACAATTGGACATTGGCAAGGATTTTAAAGCACCGCAACCTTTAATATACAATACCTTTAAGGTAGATGTCAAGCTTATGTTAATGAGACTAGGGCACAACCAGATTTCCAGCCTATCAAGAGAAGTGAGACTATCTTGCCACAAAGATGTCAGCTCATTACAATCATTTATCTTTAGGTTTTCAACCTTTGCTAACCCTTTCATGAACTCTTTTGTTAAGCTTTTGAGACCAGGAATAGAAAAAATAATTGACTTTAGCAAGAACAAGTCATCCATATTTTTGGTCACCACCTCTTTGCACCCTACAATTTCTAATTCATGGAGCATTGGACAGCTTGGAATTGAAACAACCAACTGCTTACAATTACTAATAGAAAATTTTTCCAAAAATGGGAGATGGCATGGCAATTTTCCTTGCAATTTAGGGCATTGAGAGATAATAAGCTCACGCAAGTAAGGGAATTCTTCATACTCAACTTCATAAGGAATCCAATCTTGCCATTCTTGCATATTCACAAAGTGAAGTTTTTCTAAGAATTGAAAAGGTTTAAAGTGACCTTCCCCATAAAACTCTGGGCCAATGCTCCGCACCTTAGCCATGCTCATAATGACAAGAAATTTGAGGGAAAATAGATGTCCAATAGCAGGCAAGGACATGCATTTTTCACATGTTACAATCCTTAGGTCCACAATATTAGAAAAGGAGGGATCTCCTAACCATGTTGGGAATTTCTCACCAACATAGCCATCAATTGAAAGTTCTTTAACAGTTGTCCAAGGCTGTAGCATGTCAAGAATATCTACTGCAACTCTTGCATCTTGTAAATGATCATGTGGAGAACCCCATTTGATCACTAGTGCATCTAAATTCTTCTTACCATTTAAATTGGCCCTTCTTGCATCCTCAACATCAAGCACATTCTCCAAACTTGAAATGCAAATTCTTCCCCGAAGAAACTCTAAGTTCATCAAGTCTCCTATCTTTGATCTAGTACCTTTCCCCACAACAAAATTAGATAGTGTTTCTAGATTCTTTAATTCTTCAATTCCC
Organism: Quercus lobata; assembly: GCF_001633185.2. Taxonomy (NCBI): domain Eukaryota; kingdom Viridiplantae; phylum Streptophyta; class Magnoliopsida; order Fagales; family Fagaceae; genus Quercus; species Quercus lobata. The sequence goes on from NC_044907.1 coordinate 83,665,699, forward strand.
ATTGGCATCTCCCTAATTGAATTTGCATTTGTAATGTTGAGATGTTGAAGATTGACTAGATTCCTAATTTTCTCTAGTAACTTTGTGAAATTGCAACAATCCTTCAATATCAATATCTGCAAATTGTATAAAGAACTTATTGATTCTGGTAAACTTCTAATTGGAGTATTAGAAAGGTTGAGGTATCTAAGATGTTTCAGATCACCGATTGAACTTGGTAGCTCAATGATTTCATACCCACATAAAGATAATACTCTTAAGCATCTTAATTGTGGTAGCCAACAATTAGGAACATAATTTGTTATGTAGCTCGAGGAATTTCTTGGAATGGGTAGGAATGTTCGTAGATGCATATTTTTGGGGAAGTCTTCAAACTTTTTGATGCCATCATAATCACATTGAATGTAAGAGAAATGTCGTACCTTTGTAGAAATCTCAGGTTGCTTATTATTGCCCAATGTATCTTCCATTCTAATGCACAAAAGCCTCTTGCTGCCCATTCAACTAGATCACTGATGAGATCATGCATGATAAAGAGTGATCCATTATTGCTTGATTGTTGAAAGAATGATCTCCTTAGTAAATCATGAAAATACTCACTACCAAGATCTTCCATCGACTTGTTTCTTTCTGTTTCTTGAACCAAACCTTTTGCCATCCATAACAAGACAAGCTCATTCTCCTCAAATTCATAATCCGTCGGGAATAATGAACAGTAGGCAAAGCACCACTTTAAATGTGAAGGGAGGTATTGGTAGCTCAATTTAAGAACTGGAATAGTACCATTTGTCTCTCTTGGAATATCCTGGATCTTACTATGCAAGACATTTTTCCACTCATCGCGATTGTGTTTAGTGCGTAAAACACCTCCGAGTACTTTTGTTGTCAAAGGTGACCCCTTGCACCTTAATAAAATTTCCCAACGAATTTCTTCAAGTTTTGGATGAGCTGTAAGCTTTTTTACCCCCAATGCATGTTGGATAAATAGGTGCCAACAAGCATCACTTGATAGCTCTTTCAACTCGTAAGCTGGAGCAGTTCCCATTGTTGATGAAACACCATAATTTCGAGTTGTGACAATAATCGTACTTCCTGGAGCCCCAAATTCAAATGGACAACATAGTTTAGTCCAATCATCGTAGTCTTCGTTCCATACATCATCCAGAATTTGTAGAAACTTCTTGTTGTATAATTTCTCCTTCAATTTGACTTGTATTAAGTTTAAATCACTAGCATCACAATGCTCAGAAGTGACAGATTGTAGAATTACTTTTGTCACCCTTACAATGTCAAAAACTTCTGAAACAAAAGCCCATGCTTTCAAATCAAAATAACGGGTCACATCTTCAGCATTGTAGACTAGTTGGGCAAGAGTTGTTTTACCCAATCCTCCCATACCAACTATGGGAATCACAGAGAGTTGAGCATCTTCACTACTCAGCAACAATTTGATAATAGCCTTTTTATCCTCCTCCCTACCGTAAGTATGACGTTCATTCACCAGAGAAGTTGTGGGCACCCTTGATCTTGTTGTTGTAGTCTTTCCCCCAGTGTTTTCTCTCAATTCCAAATCATTCTTATCTTTCATAATTCTTTGTAGTCTTGAGTCAATATTTGCAATCTTGGACCGCATCAACGTAATAAAACTTCGATTCGAACCAACACAAGCATCTATGATCTTCCGTACCTTACTTTTTTTAGGTTCTGGGTTCAACTCACGTCGCAAAGCTTCAGTAGCAAACTCGTCCAAGATGTCGTCCGCGTCATAAGCCAAGTCTTCCAGGTCGTCCAGCCAAATTTTAACCAACCTGCTTGTCTCCCACTTCTCTTCTGCATCATCTAAAACTGCATGGATTTTCAGTAACATTATCTTCCACTTGTTGAGGTCAGCATGAACTTGCTCTTGTTGAAAGATCTTTAACAAGTAATAGGAGGTTAACTTGTCAAACAGCACCCCAAACAAAGAGGATAAAGCAGCCTCTCTGATTACTGACATGATTGGACCCTGGGAAAGAATAAATTATGAGAAGTGACGTAGGCAGACACTCTTCTGAAATTAGAGTTAGGAGTGAAGACGTTTTCTTTGTTCTTTGAACGTCATTTTTTTTTTCATATGACTGCATATGATTCAACTTCATCCTAAGGGGGTCATTTGGCTCACTTGATGTTACATCAAGGTGTAATGTTATATTATTATAACCTTAGATTCATGTAATCACATTAGCTTAATGTGACATTAAAGTATTTGGTTCATAAAATTATATTTCAATCATAATCCAAGAAAGTAGCATTCATATAATTGATAAATAAACATTCTTAGAAATAATTAAAATTATTATAATAACAAATTGATTGAAAATAGCCTTAACTCCAGAAAATGCCAAAAATACCCTTGAACCAAAAAATAACCTTGAAAGACCCAAAATTACCCCTAAAACCTCCAAAAAAAAATTTTGAAATCTAGAAAATGACTAAACTACCCATGTAACCTCTAAAATTACCAAAAATACCTTAAATCTTATGAAAATAATCAAAACACCCCCCCCCCTAAAACCTCAAAAATGAGCAAAATAGTCCTAAAATCTCTGAAATGATGAAAATACCCCTAAAATCACTAGAATGACCAAAATACCTCCGAAATTGCAAAAATTACCAAAATAATTTTAAAACCTCAAAATGACCAAAAATACTCTGAAACCACTTTAATAACTAAAATAGCCCAAAAATATCTAAGATGACCAAAATAACCTCGAAACCTATAAAAAACCAAAATATCCTAAAACCTGTAAAATGACCAAAATACCCCAAAACATTTAAAGTGACCAAAATACCTTTGAAACCAATAGAATGAGCCAAAAAAAAAAAACCTGATACCTTGAAAATAAAAAATACCCCAAACGTATAAGATGATTAAAATACGCCCCAAAATCATAAAAATGACCAAAATTCCCTCAAATCCTCTAAAATGAGCAAAAAATCTTGAAACATCTAAATGACCAAAATACTCATGTAATCTCAAAATAATGAAAAAAAAAAATGCCCATGAAACCTCTAAACTGGCCAAAATACCCAAAAACCTCTAAAATGCCTAAAATACTCTTTAACATCTAAAATAGTAAAAACAATATCCTAAAACCATAAAAATGACCAAAATACCTCTGAAGCCACTAAATGACACAACATAACTCGAAACATTTGGTTATTTTGAAGGTTTCGGGTATTTTAGGCCAGTTTAAAAGTTTCAAGGTAGTTAGTTATTTAGATAGTTTTGGGGTATTTTGATCATTTTGGAGGTTTCAAATTTTTTTTTTTTTTTTTTTTTTTACTCATTCTAGAGGATTTGAGGATATTTTGGTCATTTTTGCGATTTTGGGGCATTTTAATCATTTTATACGTTTTGAGATATTTTGATCATTTTAGTGGATTTAGGGTTTTTTTTTTTTTTTTTTTGGGCTCATTCTAGAGGATTTAAGGGCATTTTTGTGATTTGGGGTTTTTTTGAATCATTTTACAAGTTTTAGGATATTTTGGTCGTTTTAAAGGTTTCGAGGTTATTTTGGCCATTCAAGAGATTTCGGTGTATTTTTCGTTGTTTTGAAAATTTGGGGGTATTTTGGTCATTTTAATAGTTCCCCCGAGGAGGGGGGGAGGGGAGGTATTTTGGTCATTTTAGTAAATTTGAGGGTATTTTTGTTATTATAGTGGTTTCGGGATTATTTTTGTCATTTTAGAGGTTTTAGAGGTATTTTGCTCATTTATGAATGTATTTTGGTCACTCTTGTGGTTTGAATGCATTTGTTTTTGTCATTTTAGAATTTTTGGGTATTTTGATTATTTTAGAGTTTTCAAGGTATTTTTTTGTCATTTTTGAGCTTTTAGGGTTTTTTTTTTTTTTTTTTTTGTGGTCATTTTAGAGGTTTCAAGGTTTTTTTGGTTATTTTAGAGGTTTTGGGGCTATTTTCGTCATTTTAGAGGTTTTAGGGCATTTTGATCATTTGAAAGGTTTTCAGGTTATTTTAGTAATTTTTTAGGTTTTGGGGTATTTAGGTCATTTTAGGGGTTTTGGGGATATTTTGGTCATTTTTGAGGTTTTGAACGTATTTTGGTCATTTTTGAGGTTTAGGAGTATTTCGGTCATTTTAAGAGATTTCGAGGGTGTTTTGGTAATTTTTGAGGTTTCAATGGTATTTTGGTCATTTTCAAAAGTTTTGGGGGTATTGTGTTCCTTTTGGAGGTCTTGAGGGAATTTTGGTTATTTTATTAGGTTTTTGGGATATTTTGGACATTAGTGGTACATTTTAGTCATTTTGGTAGTTCTAAAGGTATTTTGGCCATTTGTGAGGTTTTGGGGTATTAGAGATTTTTTTTTATTTTTTTATTTTTTATAGAGATTAAATTTTGTTAGGACGTAGTGTAAAACTCATATTTTACCATTCCAATCTCAACATGCCACATCAACAATCATATATTTAGGAATAAATACAACCACACCCAATCAATTCTAATACCCATGTATTGAATTTTAAGTAAAATGCTGATATGACAATCTCTTATTAGATTGTGTAAAACATGAGTTTTACCCCTCATCCTTACCAAATTGGACTTGTGTGCATCTAAAATGAGGCTATTGGGCTTGACCTCACTTGGGCTCATAACTTATTTGTAAAGTGGGTTTAGGATTTTCTACTTTGGGTTGTTCTTGGCACAGACACTCAGTGAAGCTGTCTCTCTCTCTCTCTCTCTGAATCACTCTTTTCCTCTACTCTCTGTTTCCTTGAGAACTTTTCAACAACCTTCTTTCTCCTCCATCTTCTCATATTTATAGCTCTAAATTAGTGGAGAGATCATGATTATTGCCATGGTTAGTGCAATGAAGGGTCCAATATCATTAGTCGTAAGTGGATGGTTAGGTGGGAGTGGAGTGTGGTGAGAGTGGCCTTAGAACTTGGTTCCCACTCCAGCAGACATGCTCGCCAGCGATGCTTCCTAAGGCACTGCCAAGAATATGAAGGATGGTGTTTGAACGTTATTCTTTCTTTGTTGTTCAGGAATGGTTTGCCGAGCACGTACTAGGTGACAAAACTTGGGCTTACAGTTTGTATGGGTTCGGGCTAGGGTTTTGGGTAGAAAGAGATTGGGGACATGGGCCACGCTGCTGGGTCTGAATTCAAGGCCCAAATGGATCTGGGTACCATGATGCCGTACATTAGCCCCCCCTTGATTCATGACCGGCTACTAGGAAGAATCAAGGAATCCAAAAGGCACTTGCGTTTGAGAAGGTTAACAGGTGGAAACTTGGGCGGTTATAGAAACCCATTAATGCGCTCTCAAAAGGCACGCTATTCTGGGCCGTTTGGTTTAACCGTCATCATTACCTAATGGTTCGTGAACTGAGGCGACATGCGTGTCAGTTGTCATTGGCATTCGTAAAGTTTTTTCGCTAACTGAGCCCCATTGTTGTTGATTAGACGTTGCTCACTCCTCTTTGGCCTCTATAAATAGCTCATCACAAATCATTTTTTTACTTTTTCACTCCCCACTTTCTGAGTTTTCTCTCTGCCGAGCATTCATCTATGCGCTTATTCATCAGTCCAGAGTCCCTTTCTTCCCTAGAACACAAAGTAAGTTTTCTACCTCTTCCTTTTACTTCAGCTTCTTTCTACGAGTTTCTTCCTTCAATTTTAGACTTAAGATGGGTTATGCTTTTCTTCTGAACACTGCAGCGTCTTTAGCCACATTTAGGCAGAAATTTGACATTCTTGATGATGTGGATCGCTACGAGAGCGAAATTGCTCTCCACAGAGGGGAACATACTGCTTTCTTTCCCTTAATGGCGATTTTAAAGGGTGGGGTTAGGTTTCCCGTGAACCCTTTCTTACTCAATACATTTAGGTACTACAGGCTGTGCCCCGACCAACTTCCTCCCAATTTTTACCGAGTAGTTAGTTGTGTCAGTAGGTTGAACCATACATTCGATTTGCAATTAAACGACCATGATATAAACCACATATACAGTTTGTGTGGGAATAAGAGTACCAACTATTACTTAAAAGTTAGAGATACGCGGGTACGACTGATATCATGCCTACCTGACTCTAATAGGAATTCAATTGAGGAGTTCGTCCGGGTGCGCGGCAATTGGTTTGCCGGAGAAATCCCCTACCCCCTCTCACGACGTGAAGTGGGTTCATATTGATCTCTAACTTAACTCTCTTTCCACTTATGGTTGTTTTATTTATTTGAATACTGACACTGTCTTTCCACTTATGGTTGTTTTATTTATTTTTATTTTTTTTGTAGATGGCAAAGCGTTTGTCCCGAACATCAGAGTAGTCCACGTTAGGGATCTAAACTTTGTACTCAGGTCTGAGATATTCGTTCAATGGGACGGGCAACTCCGAGTGTCCCATCTAATCCTCGAAGTCAAACCCGTGTACTCTACCTGGTAACCTTTCAAGCAAGCGCTTTTGGTAGACAATCCCCTCCTATCCTACATTGATGTTCGGCATGCAAATTTCCTTCCGCTAAAATTCATAGTGGGAGAAGCTTGGGACCTTGGTCAGCGATATACTTGTTCGAACGAGCTTGTGCCATTGTGGGATGAATTGGCAAAGCGTGTGTCCCGACATCTCCGAGAACTTGCTCAGGCGCCTGTTGAGAACGAGGCTCTTGTCCAAGAAGAACCCACCCAACCTGAAGAACTCGCTGAACCCGAGGCTCTCGTGTAGGTAACCGAGCAAGCAGCCGTTGATCTTACTAACCTTTCTGACACTAAATCTAACCATAATGGAGACATGGTGACCCGGAAGACCATGACCATTGATCGTTTTGTGCCCGGTGCAAGGTAGACCATGCAGCATCAACCACCTCAAGGCCGAGGTCAGACGCCTCCCACCCCCACCTCCTCCCTAAATCTGACGAACCTAAAAAGGGCAACGTGTTGCCGAGCAAACTTCTACCGGTCCGAGAGAATTTGTAACCTAGACTCCCCCCCAGCCATCTAGGGGTATTGTCATTCAGGAGCCACAGACTCAGGTTGGGGCGAGCGTGGCGTCCTCTTCCCAAGCAGCTCAGGCATGGCAGCCCAAGTTTCAGTTGGATGGCAAGCTACTCCCTGTGAGCGCTAGTGTACGGGTGTAGGAGAAAGGTGAAGGGGGTTGTGTTGCCCCAAGTTTGGTGCACGGCCTTCTTCTGCCTAAGGACGTGCACGCTTTTAAGGAAGGAACGGAGAAGTCTATGGGAAGAAGGCTGCAATGGCATACTATTGCTGTAATCTTTCATTTACTAATTTCTTACTAACCCTTATATGTATTTATTATTTTATTTAATTCTTTTTTTATTGCCGTACTAACTCCTGCTGTTTCATTAGGCTGCTCAACTGGCTCACACCCTTGATGGGCGTTTAAAGGAACTTTCTGAGAATGTTGATCGGGAGAAAGCTGCTAAGGAAACGATTGTCAAGACAACAAAGGAGAAGATAAAGGCTACTGATACTGCTAAGAAGAAAGCTGTTGCTATGGAGAAGGCTAGGGCGCTGGCGGAGAAAAGGTCCACGGAACTCTTGGCGAAGCAAAATGAAGCAAATCTAAAATTAGCCGAAGCAGTGAGTCTAAATACTGCTCAAGCCGAGGAACTTGTCTACTTGAGAGCGACTTTGGAGGCTTGTGAAGAGAAATGGTATAATGAAGGATTTGCAAACGCCGAGAATTCTGTGGAGCCGGTTATGAATCAGGCTCGGAGGCTGGGTTTCGAAGTTGGTTGGTTTGTTGCCTTGCAAGCCTTGGGGGTCCTTAAAGATTCGGTGCCCATTGACGAAGAAAAGATGGTAAGCATAAGGGAGCTGATGGAGTAGATAGACGCTCATGTAGAGTTAGATGATATGGAAGCCACTAGTATCCCCCGTGCTAGTGATCAGCCCAGTAGGGATATTCTTCATCCCATAGTCAACCAGCAGCAGGCCGAGACAGCCGCCTGGATAGAACCTGCAAACCCAACGACTTAACAGCCGGACCGAACCCTTGTCGCTTATATTTATTTTTCTTATCTTTACATATTTTATCCCATTCAGTTAATTCACCTACGTCACCAAGTTGTGGTGATTGAACAATTACTTTCTTTGACGGGCATAACTTATATATGGTCACTGGGTTTGGTGACGAAACATTGGTTTTATTTTTGTGTTGACTTTGTTGGAGTAGTGGTTTATTTGCCGCACATTTGCTTTAATCATACTCATGAATGCTTAGTTACCACGTTATTTTCTTCGTCATGCTTTTCTATTTTCCATGCATGTATTCTTTTCTATTTTCCATGCATGTATGCTTTTTTAATGATTGGGTTTCGAAGATCGCTTTTGGGAAGGCTTGATGGCCGAGGCTACTTTGTAGGGTAAAATAGGTTAAGCCCTCAACCATTGGAAATCTTGCTCATCATATTTGCTCTCTAAAGAAGATGTACAACAAGTTTTTGCCCTTAAGATATTTTTTAGTATATGGTTTCCACCTGCTCGATGATAACAATCAAACTGGGAATCAGGTTTCTGCCCTTAGGATATTTTCAGTATAAGGTTTCCACCTGCTCAGTGATAACAATCGAACCGATAATTAGGTTTCTGTCTTTAGGATATTTTTTAGTATAAGGTTTCCACCTGCTCGGTGATAACAATCGAACTGGATATTAGGTTTCTGCCTTTAGGATATTTTCAGTATAAGGTTTCCACCTGCTCGGTGATAACAATCGAACCGGGAATCAAGTTTTTTCCCTTAGGATATTTTCAGTATAAGGTTTCCACCTATTCGGTGATAACAATCGAACCGAGAATTAGGTTTCTGTCCTTAGGATATTTTCTGTATAAGGTTTCCATTGCTTGGTGATAATAATCGAACCGGGAATCAGGTTTTTGTCCTTAGGATAAACTGCCCTAGTCTTTTTAGTTTCCTCTATACTTGTTAGCTGGCAATAGTAAATAAGTAATAATAAAATTGAATACAATTGCAACAAGAAGTCTCATCATCATATTAGCTAATGAAATGTACATATTCGGATTTACATTTCCATGCACAGATAGTCAGTGATAAAACTTCTTAAGATTATGGACATTCCATGGCCGGGGAAGTGACCTCTCATCAAAGTCTTCTAAATAGTACGGTCCCGTGCCCGTGATGATAGTAACTCTGTACGGTCCCTCCCAAGCTTGGGCTAACTTCCCAGTATTTATATCTCGCATATACCCCACGACTTTCCTCAGCACCAAGTCTCCAGCACTAAACTCCCAAGTCTTTACATTTCGGTTGTAACGTTGGGCAAGTTTCTAATAATACTCCGCTAGTCGTATAATAGCCGCTTCTCGGCATTCTTCCAACTGATCCAAACGTTCTACCATTAGCTCATTGTTTTGGGTGGGATCAAATCTTACAACTTGTGCACTGCATAAGTTCACCTCGGTCGGTATCACGACTTCAGCACCATACGTTAAGGAGAACGGAGTCTCCCCATTGGACCTCCTAGGGGTTATTCAGTAAGCCCACAAAACGTTAGGTAGCTCTTCTGCCCACCTTCCCTTTTCCACCGTCCAATCTTTTCTTCAACCCGTTCACAATTGCCTTATTGGTAGCTTCAACTTGGCCATTACCCTGCGGATATGCTGGAGTGGAATACTTGTTTTTGATGCCGAGATCACTACAAAAAAGCGTGAAAAGCTTTACTGTCAAACTGTAGTCTGTTATCTGATATTAGCGAGTCCGGCACCCTAAATCTCGTAAATATGTTTTTCGACACAAACTTTTTGATGTCTACATCTCGGATATTAGCTAAAGCCTCCGCTTCCGCCCATTTCGTGAAGTAATCAACTGCCACAAACACGAACCTACAATTGCCTGTTGCCTGGAGAAATGGGCTGAGAATATCTAGCCCCCATTATGCGACCGACCATAGGCTGTTGATGGGATTTAGATGACCTGTTGGCTGGTGGATCAAGGGAGTATGCTTTTGGCACCGTTCACATTTACGAACATATTCGGCGGCATCTTTCTGCATCTGCGGCCACCAAAATCCCTGAGTCATCACACGGTGTGCTAGTGAGCGTCCTCATACATGACTGCCACACACCCTGTCATACAACTTGGACAGAAGTTTCATTTACTTTCTCGGGGTGCAAGCATGAGAGGTACGGTCCTCCAAAAGACCTCTGGTATAACTTGCGATCTGCTGACAACCAATATCGAAAAGCCACTCGACGGATCTTGTTAGCCTTTTTTTCATTATCAAAACTCGATCTTCAGCCAAAAGGTCAATGATCGGGTCCATCCAACATGGCTTGGTTGCTGAAATCATGGCAATGTCAGCCCTAGTTGTACTAGCATTATCTGCCACACTAATACTTGGCTCTCTTATAAGCTCTACTTTGATTAGCCGAGGAACCTCCTTGGTCATTGACGACGCTAACGTAGCTAGGGAGTCAGCGTGTCTGTTCTGCGCCTGGCCCACTTGGGCCACCTTCGTCGTACAAAACTTGTTCATGATTTGCTTTACTGCCTACAAGTATGCTTTCATCCGAGAATCCCGGGCCTCAAAGCTGCCTGGACTTGGTTAACAACCAGCCGAGAATCTAAGTTAATCTCTACGTCCCGGGCGCCCATGCCTAATATGGTCCTTAATCCAGCAAGAGAGGCCTCGTACTCAGCCTCGTTATTAGAGGCTTTAAACCCCAATCTGAAAGAATGCTCCAATCGTATTCCTTCCGAAGTAATTATGACAATTCTTACACCAGCCCCCATGGCACTCGAAGCACCGTCTACAAACACTCTCCATGGGCGATTCTCTACATGACAGACTATCTTCTCGCCGTATTTTGGAGAAAACTCCGCAACGAAATCAACAAGGACCTGGTCTTTCACCGAGCTTCGCGGCCTGTACCGTATGTTAAAGGAACCTAGCTGGGTCCCCCATTTAGCTATTCGACTAGTGAAGTTTGATCTCTTCAACAATGACTGCAAAGGATACTTAGTCAAGACAAATACAGTATGAGCCTGAAAATAATGCGGCAACTTCCTCATAGCGTGCACTAGAGCTAACACCAGCTTCTCCAAAGGTAGGTATCTTGTCTCGGCATCCACCAGAGTTTTGCTGATGTAATACACTGGTTGCTGTAGTCCTCGGTCCTTTAACAGTACGGCACTCACGGCATTATCGGACACTGAGAGATACATGAATAAGTCCTCCCTGGACTCTGGGGCCGTTAACATAGGCGCTTGCATCAGATAATCCTTCAAATCTCAAAAGGCTCTATCACACTCCTTACTCCACTGAAATCATTTCCACTTCTTCAGAAGTTGATAGAATGGTCGGCAGCAATCAACGAATTTAGAGATGAACCGATTAAGTGCAGCTAACATCCCAATCAATACTTGCACCTCTTTTGGATTGCTTGGTGGCTTGAGACGATGCACGGCTTCGATTTGATCGGGGTTGGCATCTATTCCCTGATTGGTGATCAGATACCCTAAGAACTTACTAGCCTCCACACCAAAAGTGCACTTCTCAGCATTTAGGCGCAACTTATGTAGCTAGAGTACCTCAGCGTTGGTACGTGGCCCCAACATTTTTCAATCCAAATGGCATCATATTATAATGACAGTTGGCATCCGGGGAGATGAATGCAGTTTTTTCTCGGTCCTCAAGTGCTAGGGCAATCTGATGATACCCCTGAAAGGCGTCCAAGACGCTCATCCTTGGGTGTCCGTATGTGGCATCTACCAACTGGTCGATCTTCGGCAAAGGGAATGGGTCTTTTGGGCATGCCCAGTTTAAATCCATGAAATCTACATAAACCCTTCATTTTCCATTCTTCTTCTTCACTACCACGGTATTTGCTAGCCACTTCGGGAAGAAGATCTCCCTTATTACCCCAGCTTCCTTTAGCCTTTGGACTTCCGATTTTACCACGTCAACATGCTCCTTGGCCGCTCTCCTTGGCTTCTGCTTCTTTGGGGGGAATGATGGGTCCACGTTAAACTTGTGAACAATGAACTCGAGGTCCACCCCGGGCACTTCATATGAACTCCATGCAAACACATCCATGTTTTGCATAAGGAATAACAACATTTCTACCTTATCCTGGTTCTTCATGCTCATTCCTGTTTGAAAATACTTGTCAGTATCCGGTAAAATTTTAACCTTCATTAGCTTCTCGACACAACTAGCTCTCACTTCTTCTCGAGGCTTCTGTAATTGCTATAATGATGTCTCTTTAGTGGTTTCCTTCTGTTCAATCTGCTTGCCCTTTCAATTAATTGTGGCAACTAGGCATTGCCTAACCACTTGCTGGCTTCCTCGTACTACGATAACACCCTGCTCAATAGGAAATTTAACCTTCACGTGCAAGGTTGACGGAATAGCCCCCATTGCGTGAATCCATGGCCTTCCCAAGATCGCTGTGTATAGGGAGAATGAACTGACTACTGTGAAGGTCACCAACACTTCTTTACCTTCGAAGTTTACAGGAATGGAAATTTGACCCTCGGGAATTACCACCCTTCCATCGAACGAGACCAACGGCATATCATACTTTGTCAAGTCCTGATTTTTTAATCTGAGCCCTTTGAATAGGTCCGGGTACATTACGTCAGCCCCGCTTCCCTGGTCTATCATTACCCTTTTCACTAGGAAGCTGCTTATCCGCGCCGTCACTACCAACGCATCATCTTGCGGTTGAATCTTTCCTTCTAGATCCTCCTCGTCAAAAGAGATGGGCACCCGACCAACTTTTATTTTCTTTTCGAGGGGTTTTTCTCCCAAGCAATTCTTCTTGGGTGCCACTATCAACATCCTTCTTCTGGTTATAGTCGCACCCTTCGGGGTAGCATGGATGACCTTAATCACCTGTAATGGCGGTGGGAGAGGGTTCCCTTTTTACTGAGTGCCATAACCAGCATCCCGATTTTCGGAGTCCACTACGAACTCTTTCAGGTATCCTGCCTTCACTAGTTGCCCTAGGTGATCTTTTAATACTCAGCATTGCTTGGTGGTGTGCCCCTTATCCTGCGGTATGTACAATACAAATTTTGATTCCTCTGAGACGGGTCGCCCCCTATCTTGTTCGGCCACCTGAAGAATGGTTCATTCTTAATCCGGTCTACGATCTTGTGTACCGGCTCCTTGAACCCCACGTTCACCCCTCCCATTTGTGCTTCCAATTCCTACATCCTGAAATCCTTTCGTGGTTTCGGGGGAAAAACGTCCTGTCGAGAACGATTTAGCAATGGGGCCTTGCCCTTATTCTGCAGCCGATCGTCTTTGAGGCATTTATACTCCTCAATACATCTCATGAGTTGCCTCATATCCTCGGAAGGCCTTTTTGTCAACGACTCCCGTAGTTCAGAATCCTCGGGCACCCCATCCTGAAAGTGCTTGCTGCAATCTTCTCGTTACCCCCACCAATTTTATTGTAAAGCTCCCAATACCGACTGGCATAACTCCGAAGGGTTTCGTTAGCCCTCATCTTTATGGATAGTAACGCGTCCACCAGTTATGGCACCCGACTACATGTCACAAACCGAGCACTGAATTCTTGGATCAATTTGGCAAAACTGTGAATGGAACCTTTTCGCAACCCATTATACCATCTTAATGTTGTGGGCCTGAGACTTGAGGGAAACACCTTACACATCAACGTATCGTTATGTATGTGCAAAGACATCATATGGATATAATGATTGACGTGTTCTACCGAGTCCGTTTTCCCATCGTAGGAGTTAAATAGTAGTCATGTAAATCTGCTCGGCATCGGGGCCCATTCAATGTCATTTGAGAATGACAATTGAGCGGCTCTTCATAAGGCGCGGCTCATAGCATCCATAGCAACGTTGTAGGGTCGTCGCTCCTCCGGGGAATCTGATTCTCGGTCAGCATATCCACGTGAATGTGAACGATCCTGGCGTTGACGCGACTCTCGAGAATGGGAGCGGTTCCTACGTCGACGTGATTCTCAAGAAAGTGAACGGTCTCAGTGTTGATGGGAACTAAACTGGCTGGATCCCTCCCCACCTCGATTTCCCACACTACCGTCCCCCCTTTCCCGGTTATCTCGTTCCCTTCTCTGGCACCTACCTCTTGCCTCCAACTCCAAATCTCTCACCAGTCAGCACAATCGCTCTAGCTCCTGATCTCTCTCATCAAATTGCATGTGCCCTAAGGCACCTGACATTGTCCGGTGAGTTTGATATGACCCCTTCCCAAGGCCAGACTCTTCCTCTTCTCGCTCTCGCTCCCTATCCTCACGTCTTTTTTGTCTTCTCTCCCGCCATGTGGATTCACGAGAAGACCCCACAGATCCCCTTTTAGCGTGGCCTCCTGAACGTCCTTCAGACATTTTCCCGTGCGTGAGTCTCAATCGAACCACAGCTTCATAGAAAAGCCCCATGGTGGGCGCCAATTGTGCAAGCCTAAAATGAGGCTTTTAGGCCTGACCTCACTTGGGCTCATAACATATTTGTAAAGTGGGTTTAGGATTTCTTACTTTGGGTTGTTTCGGCATAGAGACTCAGTGAAGCTGCCTCTCTCTCTCTCTCTCTCTCTCTCTAAATCACTCTTTTTCCTCTACTCTCTATTTCCTTGAGAACCTTTCAACAGCCTTCTTTCTCCTCCATCTTCTCATATTTATAGCTCTAAATTAGTGGAGAGATCATTATTACTATCATGGTTAGTGCAATAAGGGGTCCAATATCCTTAGTCGTAAGTGGATGGTTAGGTGAGAGTAGAGTGTGGTGAGAGTGGCCTTGGAACTTGGTTCCCACTCCAATAGACATGCTCAACAACGATGTTTCCTAAGGTACTGCCGGGTATACGAAGGATGGTGTTTGAACGTTATTCTTTCTTTGTTGTTCGGGAATGGTTTGCCGAGCACGTACCAGGTGACAAAACTTGGGCTTGCAATTTGTGTGGGTTCAGGATGGGGTTTTAGGTAGAAAGAGATTGGGGACATGGGCCAAGCTGCTGGGCCTGAATTCAAGGCCCAAATAGATCTGGGTACCACGATGCCGTACAGGACTCTTTTTGATATATTGTTAATTCTCATTAGTAAAACAAATTTTTTTAGTATGGCCAATTTTGTCAATTCAATAAATTATTACAACTCCACCAATAAATGATTTAATATCACCACCATTTAAGAATGTCATGTGATTAAGGTGATGTAATATAATTTGTAATTTTAGATTACAGTAATGTTAAGAAAAAAAAAAAATATTGGACAAAATTTAGCTACAAAATCGGTTGTAGCTTAAGGCTACAACCTTACTCAAACAAAGTTACATATATCTAATTATTAAATTACAAACAAAGTATATAAACTATAAAGTGATGGGTCCCAAATAATATTATCACTAATATTACCGATTCAAATAACAATCACACAAATATTTATGTAGAAAACTATTTTTCCTTGAAGAGAAAAATCACAAGACAAACTCTAAATCAATTTATTATTATCAAATCAATTACAATAATTCTCAAGTTTATGCCTAACTTGAGATTCACTAAATACAATAATAAATTCTCTAGTATATGTTTCACGGCTAAAAAAAATCTTCTTGTTTTCTTGTTTCACTAAATACAATAATACAAGGTTTACCGCATAGTTAAAAAGAAGATAGCCAAAAGAGTTTTGTATGTTGAAATAAACAAAAGAGAGCAAAGTGTTGCCATATTTGAGAAAAATAATTAGTGTGTGTGAGAGTAAAAAAAAAGGGGGGCAGGAGGGGGGTGGGGGGGATTTTCTTTACTTCTTTCTGGCGTTGTTAATTTGTTTCATCCATCTAATTCTTAAATCACAAACTAAGCTCTGATTATTTTGATTAATGGAACCAAAATAAAAAAGGATAGATATACCTTTTTCAAGTCTGATTGTTTGAAGCTTTGAGGAGAATCGTGGAATTGAGAGAGTGAGAGCAACTCTGTAAGACAAGCACTGGCCGGGATAGACTATAGAGACTGGAAAGGAGAAAGAAACAGCGAAACAGATAGAGAGAAGAAAGTAGTAACTGTCATTGCGTGCATGTATGGGTGTGTTGGTTGGGAGAAGGAATCTGGTATCAAATGATACCATGTTCGAGGTATCAAAATCCAATAAATATATCTATCTTTTATCTCATTGTGTGCATCAGATATGGGTGTGTTGGTTGGAGTGATTGCAACATGACCATTGCCCGGTCGTATCTCATCATATATCTTTCTAGAAGTGGACTTTGAACTTGACGTTCGAATAATTCTATGTTAAAAAATATATAATATTATATAGTTAGTAGATTCGGAGAGTATGAAAGTTACATTATATCAAATTTATTCTTTATATATATATATATATATATATAAAATTTTAATCCATCTATAACGTATATCGTTATTATTTATTCATTTTTATCAATTGTCATTCCAATCCACGAGACCCTTCCACGACAATTCTTTGTAGGATCCCAGTCATGATGTCCATGATCAATAAGCCATTCATCTCTAATTCTTAAGATACTATCATCATGTGAAAATCTTTATTAGGGGGAGAATTTAAACCTCTTCTTATTATTAGGGACAATAGTTTAAGTAATGATCCTCATGACATGACACTATAGATTGCTAGATCTAAAAAGTAATCTGAATTACCAAATGGACTCTCTCTCCATTTTAATGCAATGGAGAGGATATTGTTATAAACCATACTATTTCTTGGCATTTTTATGTTCTTTTTAATTTATTTGATAAATGAGCCAAACTCAAAGCTAAGTTTAAGCTCAATTATATATTAAACAAGCCAAGCCAAATTTAATTATTAATTATTAGCATTGACTTGTGATGAGATCAGCTTTAAGGATGTGACCAACCTCGCATTTGTTCAACAAAAAAAAAATGAGGTTGAACATAAAATTAATTTGTTGATGAATTTAAAATAATTCATATTCTAAATAAAATTAGATGAACAATTCTAATTTAAATTGACTATGCTCGGCTCATTTACAACCTGAGAGAGAGAGAGAGAGAGAGAATATAGCAGTTGCAGAATAGTGTTAAATTGCATAAAAAAACCCTTCATATTTGTCTTTGTTAAGGTTCTCTTCTGAATAGCATATTTTAATTTCTTACTTCTGACACTAGTTATAGAGAGATAAATTAGTACAGTTTGTTCTTGTGCCTTCACTAGGATCTTGTTGATGCCATATTTGTTGGGGGTTGGTGGTTATATTCAATATTATTCAAATGTCTTGCAACAAATAATTGTCACATTATTTTGGGTGTAGTTAGTTTGTGCCTCACAATGCTGAAATTTTTTTAATGTTTGATTTTGAATCATGAGATCTGACTATGCTATTTCTAAGTGTGATAAATGCAATTAGATGGCCTAATATATTTGATGAAATGGCCTTTGGCATTGATTTTTGAGTGCGCGGCACTGCTGGGCTTGTTTCACAGTCAGATTACAAGGCTCAAATTCAAGTCACTCCTTTTCTCTAATTCCCACCACACACCACGCCGCCACAACCACCCCCACCCCCCCCCCCCCCCCCCCCCCCCCCCCAAAATGTCTGCAGGTCTAGATTACGCTTTAGAATGTAATAGATTTTTAGATTACCTTTTATTTGCAAAGTTTAGAATTTCCTTGAACAACCTTCTAAGCTTTGAAATAGAATTGCTGTTTTTCATCACTTCAAGTTAAATAGTCCAGTACATAAAAAAGAACTAGTGATTGAGCTTGTACAATGCCTCTTTGCACTAACTTCATCAAATTGTAATTTGTAATTAAGAAAGTCAATCAACTGTAGGAATTTTAATAGGGAAGCTGTCTCCGGATTTTATCAACTTGCTTTGAGAAAATTTTTACATTTGTTAACACCCTGCATCATGGTTCCCATTTTGAGCCTTATATCGGTGATATATTTTTTCAAGCGGTTGGTTATATTAAAAAGGCAACACACAACACAAATATTTTAGCTGACAAATACAGTTTTAACTTTTAAGACCCCACACACACCAAAATATTAGTAGAAACCTAAAGTGCAAGCTGCTAACTACCCCACACAGTAAACACATCCAAGTGGGGACCAAGTTATTTCAAAATAATAAATTTGCATGCGAAGATGTTCTACGTACAGACAAATAAAGTAGATTATCCACACACAAAATATTAAATATATATATATATATATATATATATATATCATCTTAAAGCATTTAATCTCACCTATCAGTCAACGTAGTCATGACTCCAACGTAAACAAACAAAATGAAACAAAGTTACCAACTTTAAAGAGAAAAAGTCATCAGCTTTAAATAATACACAACAAAATCAAAGACAAAACCCAAAACTAACTATACCCAAAATAACACAACTCAAACTGAAAAGTGAAAAAGAACTTACGTAAAGTCTAGGTTGCACGGACACGCCATTTTTGGCGTCGTGTCGGTGTCGTGTCGGTGTCGGACACCGAAACGGGTACGACTCGCCGGATTCCGGTGTCCGGCGAGTGTCCTCTTTTTTTTTTTTTTTTTTCGTTTCTCCGACGCGGCACCGACGCGGCTCCGACGCATCCGACACGCCAGCAGTGAAGGAAAAAAAAAAATCACAGATTTTGAGTCTGAGAAGTCATTTTAAGAAACCCACCTCTCAAGTTCTCAACCCACCCTCCCTCTGACCTCTGCCGCTGCCCACTGTCCCTCGCCGGAGCTAGATCAGGCCGATCGGCGAGCTCCATAGACGTCGAGTGACGCCGTGCCCTGTCCCTTCCAGCGATCTCTCTCTCTCTCGGCGTGGACAACAGGTCGACGACATCGACCTCCTCTCTCTGTTTTTTTTTTTTTCTTTTTTGTTGGTTCTCTCTTTCAGATATCAATTTTGGTGTACGCAGTACTGTACTCACTTAGTTATAAGTTATTTATTTTTTTTTTTTTAATTAATCCCACCCTCACAGTTATCACAGTTAATGTATTTTTTTAGTCAGTCTTTTGTTTTGTCTTATAAATTATAATATTTATTATAAATTTAGTAATTTTTGTTTTAATGTGTCCTGCTATAGTTTTATTTATTAAAGTTAAATATTGTGTATTATTGTACTACTTTGGGTGTTAGTTTACTTATTTGTAATTCTTACATAATTTAAATTTTAGACATAAACATATTTTATGTCTAAAAATATTTAAAAATATGCCTAAATATAAAATATAATTAATTATTTAACCGCCGTGTCCCCGCCGTGTCGTGTCCTTATTTTTCAAAAATTGCCGTATCCCCGTATCCGTGTCCGTGTCGTGTCCGTGTCCGTGTCCGTGTCCGTGTCCGTGCAACATAGCGTAAAGTTGTACTTGGCAGAAGTTGCCTCCTAAAGTGGCAAAGTTGAGTGGAGTCGACAACCCTTTCTCCCTCTCACGAACTCTCGGTCTCTTTCTCTCCCGATCTCTCTCTCTCTCTCTCTCTCTCTCTCCTATTGATCTCTCACTCTCCCTCTTTCCCCATCTTTCTTTCTCCTTCAGTCCCTCAGCCCCTCTAATTTCAAATGAAACCGATATTTGGGCTAGGTAGGGTATCGTATCGATGGGGTGGGGTTTTTTTGTTTTGTTTTTTAGTTGGCAGGGGAACGACGTCGTTCCACTTAGTTTCTTTTCTTTTCTTTATTATTATTTTGCAATTAACGTTTTTCAGTTTTTTAAAATTAAGAAATTAAAAAAAAAGTCCAAAACTGCATCGTTTTGGTTATTAGATGGTAGCAGTTAACAGAAGCTTAATGGAGGACTGAATTGACTCTATTGGAAACAGAGAGGACTAAAATGACAAAACTGAAATTTAGAGGACTGAAATTGTAAAAGGTGAAACTTAAAGAGTCAGTTTTGCATTTTAATCACACATAATTAGTCTAAATATTAGGATGTTTGGGATAAGTAGGGTAAGAGTTTTTTTCTTAATTAGCAGAGGTGTTTTAGTAGGATGAAAAAGGGAAAAAAATTAGTGAAAAAAAAAATGAACATGAAGGATAAAAGAAATGTCTAAATCCTAGGAGTTCTCTTTTGAATTCAAAACAATAGTAGCTGTAAGTGTCCTAGAAGCGTTTGTTTTAAATTTGGTATTCAACATTTATGACCCTAAATCTGAGAGAAGTCACTTTTGATTAATGAGGGTATTTTTAAACCACATAAAAGTCCAGTTCAAAGAAGAGAATCCTATTATAGATAATATAGTTGGATAAATAATAACAAAAAAAAAAATTAGAAATATGAATAAAATAGAAGCAGAGAATGTGTAATAAATGTGGGTATTTAGAGGAAAAAAAAAGAAGGATAAACAGGGTTAGTGAGAGGTGTTTTATTCAGATGAAAAAAAAAGTCTAAATTTTAGGACGTTTGAGATAAGCAAGGTAAGAGGTGTTTAAAAAACAAAAAATTACCAGTGATGTTTTAGTTAGATGAAAAAGGGGAAAAAGCTAAATTTTAAAGGGGGGAGGGGGATGAACATGAAGGATAAATTTTTTTTTCTTTTTTTTAAAGCCTAAATTCTAAGATTTCTCTTTTTTTTAATTCACAACAATAGTAGATTAGGTGTCCTAAAAACATTTATATTAAATTTGGTATTTGAAATTTATGACCCTATTTATGAGAGAAGCCACTTTTTATTAATAAGTGTATTTTTGAACCACATCAAAATCTAGTTCAAAGAGAGGAATCTTGTTATAGATAGTATAGACTAATGCTCAAACCTAGAACTTTAGGCAATTTGACTAAAGTCCAATGCATCTTTTGAAACCTTTCAATAGACAATTGAAAATGGACATCATATCGTCTAATAGGGTGAGGCTTAGATCCAGTGCATGTAGTGCACTGAATCTGTTAAGATGGTAACATGTGTTCAAAAGTGGACACGTATTATAATCTTAACAGCTTTAGTGCAATTGGACACTGGATCCAAACCTCACCCATCCAATAGAACTTTGGACAACATTGTTGTAGGCAAATTCAACTTGTGCAAATGCAATATCCCATTGCTTTGGCTTATCCTAGCAAATACTACGAATTAAATTCCTTATATTTTTAATCATAGCTTTATCTGTCTATCAAACTGAGGATGCTACTTCGATATTATCTAACACATGCAAAATGAAAACGCAATAAGCTAAATATTGTTGTAACTAAACGAAGCGTTAAAGTTAATGAATCAAGGAAAAGAATACCTTTGAAAAATTCTCAAAGAAATATTTTATTTTGGTTTATTGAAAACTAATTTAGAAAAATACATATAAGATACAACCCTTTAGGGTTTCAAACAGTTTCCTCTTGAAATAAAAATTAGGGGAACTTATAAATTACACCTCTAAAGTCTGGTAGTGTTTGAATTTTACACCCTAACATTTTAGAATTTGGATTTAACCTCCTAAAATTTGGGAATATTTGGATTTTACACACTCAAATTTTGAAATTTTAGGATGTAAAATCCGAACACCCCTAAACTTTAGGGAGTAAATCCAAACACTCCTAAAATTAAGGGGATAAAATCCAAATTCTGAAACGTTAGGATGTAAAAATTAAACATCACCAAACTTCAGGAGGTAAAATCCAAATTCTGAAACTTTTAAGTGTAAAATCCAAACACTTCCAAACTTTAAGAGTATAATTTGCGATTTACCCTAAAAAAATTATAAAAAATATCCTTAAATATCATAAGATATCATAAAAGCCTGAAAGACTAAATTACCCAAATAAATTTTTTTTTTCTTTGAGAAACATTTTCATTTTTATTTTTATTTTTAGGAAAAACCCAAAAAAAAAAAGTTGAAATAAAATAACTAAATTTGGTTTTGAAAATAATAGTAACAAACCTAAATTATTTATATGAAGACAAAATGGAAGACATTATCCTTTTATCAACTTATTGTTCTCCCAAAATAAGGGTAAATCATAAATGCATTGGTTTAGATGTTTAGGGCCCGTTTAGTAGGGAAGTTTAAGTAATATTGTTTGTAGTTTTTTGAAATACGTGTGGATAAAAAAATGTATGAAAATATATGTAATGTTATTTAAAAATTGAAAATGAATTGTTTAACAACTCTACCAAACGCACCCTCAGTAAATGCAACTTGAGATGGACAAATGGCAACTCCACCCACAATAGATGTGTAGCCCACATCTCAAAAAGAGACAAATGGCAACTTTTTTTTTTTTTTTTCCTCAAAAAAAAAAAAATCTATTGAAAATGGTAAATTAGAACTTTTGAAGAAAAAAAAAAAACATGAAGAGGATAGCTTCTCTTCAGTTTTGGGGGCTGAGGCTTAAGAAGGACATTGGAACAATGGTATTCCAAATAGATAGCTTTGTGTTACACTCTAGTCCAAGCACAGCAGTAAAATTATTCATAGCAATAGCAGGAGTTCATTGAATAGCTTCGAGCATACAAACTAAGACCTTTGACATATTTCTTCAATTCTTGCTAGGATTGTGACAGGTACGTTCATTACTGCTACCCATTTCGTTTTTCCATCAAATTCTATCTTCTTCTTCTTGTGCTTTTTCTTTGCTTTGTGGATCAGTTGGTGCTGTTTGATAATTTTGTTCAGTCATGTTTGGTTCTTAAGATTTTGTGACCAAAAAAAGAAAAAAATCATCATTTCATTTTTTTTTTTTTTTTTGATGCTTCAATCACTTTGTTGGGTTTTTTTTTTTTTTTTTTTTCATAGAGAAAATGTTGAAAGAGATAAAGAATTCAATTAGTCTCATGTTATATGTCATTTTCATGCTTTGTGGATTACTGTTTTCAACTTTTCTTATTTCTTCTTGTGTTTTCATTTTCTTTTTTTAAAATTTATTTTTGGTTCTCTTGAATCTACTTTTGTTTTCATAACTTTCAGTTCACTTACAAATTGCAATTTGTATGTTTCTGTATATTATATATAGACTCTGTTTGGTTGCTTTGAAGTATGTTGGTCTAATTCCTTACTATTAAAAGTTTGGAACTGAGGCTTGGTTGTTGTAACTCCTTGTTTAGGAAAATAGAAGTCACCTCATCTGTATTGTATTTGAACCCATGACTTACCCCTTCATTCCTAGTTTGTGGGACAAGGAGATTCCATTTGGTCCATAGACTATTGGCATACAATTGTTACAAAATCTCCTGTTTTTTTATCCTAGGATTTTGGATCGTTTATGAAGTTACTCATTATTAATATTTATTTCTTGTTCTCCTGAATTTACATAAATTTGCATCATCTTCAATTACCTGTTTACTTGTTTGCTTTCAATATGTATGTACAGTCCTCAAGGCATCTTTTGGTTGCTATACATGCCACAAAGAGAAGAGATAAAGAATTTTGAATTTTCAAATTTTATTGTTTAAGATAAATGTAAGTCTCGGAAAATCATGATCTAGAATTGTGTGTATGTGTGTGTTTATCAGCTATTTGTTTTCTCAGATACTAGATAACCCATTTTTGTGAATATTATGGATAAGAATATCTACACATTTCATATGATCTCCAATAGGTTTAATTTTGGAGATTAAAACCACCCTCTTTGGTTAGTGGTCCTAGGCAACGATTTTGGAGACATTTCCATTCTCTCCAGTCAGTCTGATGTGTTTCAGCAGTTAAAAATCAAGAGGTGAAGGATACTACATGGATTGGTGAGCATTGTGAAACTCAGTTCTTTGAAAATGAATGAATGATGCTAGTGTAATCACTTTAATGTATGTTAATGGGCACACCAGTAAAAACAATGCGACGCTATCCCTATGTGAAATGTCTCAGTCCTTTGATTTTTCTTTTTCTTTTTAATTCTGTTTCAAAGGTTGAAATATTTCTCCCTCTCTCTCTCTCTCTCTCTCCTTCTAGATGGACAGTTAATATTTTTAAAGAAAATCTTTAGGTTTGAATTTGATTGTGCTTTACCATGGTATTACATTATTATTCTTCATCAATCAACTGGCTAGGATCAGTATTAATGCATCACATTCTTTTCTCATGGTTTGAGGGGATTATATCTTGATATTCATTTTAAGAATATGTTTTTCTAGTTATCTCTTCATGATTTGGTTGTGATTTGCATATTATGTCTTAATAATGGGTAGAGAAATTGAAGGATGGTTCTTCCGGTTGCACTTTAGTTATATTCAGAGATCAAAACCACAAGCTTCAAATGGCAATACAATCTAAAAAAAAAAAAACAAAAACAGAGCTTCAATAGTAACACTGTATAAGTTTCACAGTAGCACATATACTAAGTATACGTTCTGCATCTAGAAAAAGAGGTAATACTATTGCATTTGCTTTTTTTCTATCTTCAGAAACAGTATATAAAATACAGATGCAGAGGAATTGATTCTCACTTGCTCTTCAGAGAGTCTAAAAGTTTCCATGAAGTAGTTATTCCTCATTTTCAGAATTTGAGGTAACTAGGCAAGAGCAATTATATATGGTTGCATGAGAAACAAGGAGAAACCCAAAGGAACAACCATGATTGTAGAAAATGCGACCGTAAAATTGATCCTTTCATTTCAATTTTAAACAAAACAATACCCAGCCAGACTACTCTTTCAGAATAATGTTCATGAACATTAAGGATATTTGTAAATAAATTCATATAAGGATACATATGTAACCAAACAATACAAGTCACACGGGCGCCAGTGCTCACAGTAGGTGAATATTACCAGTTTGAATGGGACCCTTGAAGATAATTTGTACGCATATCTCACCGGGTGGTGTAGTAACAATTTGCCACAATGAAGTATTTTCTGAGTTTGCTTGCATTATCCCATGCGATATTGTCTGCCATCTTTAGTTATTAGATAAATTTTGAAGGTGAATACTATTGAGTTAGAAAAGGTCATTGAGAACACTGTGTACCATTATCTCACTTGTGGTGCATTGTCCGTTACACTAACAGAACATTTATTTTTCTGATTTGTGTTGCACTATTTTATGTGATGTTGTCTACCATCTCTACTTAAGGACAAAAGCTTCATCAATGAGATGTCACCTGAATGTCTTGTGTAGTTCTTATGCCTAGTTCCTAACACTATATCCATTGTTTCTCTACTATAATGATATTTATTTCTTCTTTATTTACAGCTTGGTTCATACGTAAAACATGTCGCTGCTTCGACAAGTTTGGAGGAGCCTCTACTTTGGGTTCCCATACTGGCCAGATTAAGTAGTACGGGGGCATCTTTGCAAAAGGAAGATTCAACTGGTGATTTGAAAAATAATCAGGGTTATATGGTGTTTCTATGTTAATAACTTGTATTCATAAATCTCTCTCTCTCTCTCTCTCAATGTGCAATTTGTACATGAATATCTACATTTACTTCTTTAATGTGTTTGTAGAGTAGTCATTGTTTATATGTGCATGCATACAATGTACTTAGGTACTAAGATATCTTAACTATCTCAGCCATAAGGGTCATGATATGCTTGCACCTTTCACAGCTGGGTGGTGGTGTACTGATTTGAATCCTTTGGTTATAGAAAGGTCTGAGGTATTGTCAAATATTTGCCTAAGCTATTAATAAGTACTATGTTCTTAGTTTGTGCTTCATGATTAAGGAAAACAGACCAAGTAATCAGTGAAACATTTGCTTCTCAGTTAATCTGTTGCTCCTGCATTTTGGCGGTTAGTCTTTTCACTGTTTGAAGTGAGTTGGTCATGTCCATTTCAGTTATTAAATTGTTACTTTCTCGGGGTCAAAATTTGTTAAAGAAAGAAGGGGAAAAATTAGGGAGGGGGGTGGAGATGGGGGTGGAAAGCATTCTTTGTCTCATATTACATGGGGATTTTGGTTGGAGAGAATCAATAGGGCTTTGGTAGGGAAAGAGATGTATTGGCAAGATTAAACTGAATCTCTTAAAAATTTGTATAAACAGGTTTTTTGTTCATCCTTCTCTAAAAATTTGTATCGATGTTTAAAACTTCAGGGAATGATTTGTATTCCACTTCATTTTTCTTTCTTCCTTGTTGAGTTTGTTCCCTTCTGTATACTTCCTGTGTACATGGGTTGTGCCCCCATTTCTGGCACTTTCTAATATCATTTTTGCTGTTTAACTATGAAGAAAGGTCTGATGTGTAAAAAGAGCTGAGACACCTAATTCTGGTCATGTACATAAAAATATTCATATACACACATGTTATTTTTCATCTATATGATCAACTTGATTGGCGGTTTCAGGGTTGCTATGTTTATGACATCAATGGGAAAAAAAATATCTTGATTCTCTTGCTGGTCTGTGGTGCATTACATTAGGTAAACATAAAATATTTGAAGTCATTGTTTCTCCCTCCCCCCAGTCATGTGTTGAAGGTATTTTCATATGCTTTTAAGACGTTGCAATAATTTTAATATTAAAAAGGTGATAAAAGGGTCATAATAAGAACCAAATATGTGTTTAACAGTGCTGCTTGGACAGTTCCTTCATATATTACCATTTCATGATGAAGTTAAGGAAAGATAGGTAAATTGCAATGTTTAGTTCTACATTAGTAGAGGTGAAATTTTTTTGTAACAAAGCATGTTGAACAAGGTCATTGCAGTGACGTAACAAAGTAGTAGTAAGGTGCATGAAGTGGTGAGTGCATTGGGGGTATTTATATGATCATAAAATACCAATTAAGTTGATGGGATGGAATTCTGGGCTTTAAGAAGCAAAATATTTAGAAAATGAACTTTGTCAAATTGAGTATTTAGATGTATGAGTGAGAATCCCAAGACGGATACGATAGGAAGCATAGTGGTTGAGTGCCCTTTCTCCACGTTTCTCTCTTCTTTGCTCACCCTGCTTATAGTTAGGAATTAACTTATGCTAGTTTCATACCATTTAGACACCTTCACCATCACCCTCCTGTTATTTCCATCAGAATCCCCACGTTGCTAATAAGTAATAACTTTTCTGACCTCACGTTTTCTTTGAAAAATAAAGACATTTCTGACCATATCATGGCCTGAAAATTATTTTTCTTCAAAGTTTTGAGTAAAAAAAAGGACAATGAAAGAAAAGAAAATATTTTTACTAAGAATAAATTTTAAGTAGTTATTTTAGTATACAATTGAGTAAACATAAAGTTCATCCAACAAATACTAATTCTAAAATTGCTTTTACTTGTTTAGGGCTGTGCAATATTATTGTATTTTTTTAATTTTTTATTTTTGTAAATAGTAACATGGATTTTACTCATTTTGCTCTTATTTCATGATATCACTCCCCAACGTCCTCTTGAAAAAGATAAAAAGCCCGGGTTCCACACTGGAAGTTGGATATATGTGATAAATATCCCATGCCTATAACCATTTTGCTTCTTACATCAAGACATGCAGTCATCCCTCATTCGTACCTAATTCCATTCAAGTGTTTATACGAGAAATTACTTTGATTCAAATTTTTGTATGCAGTTATCTAAAATTGAAGTTTTGCAGGGGTAATGAACCTGGACTTGTTGCTGCTGCAACTGAACAGTTGAAAAAGTTGCTGTTTTACCACTCCTTTTGGAATCGTACTACAAAACCTTCCCTGGTATACGCATATCGTCTTAAATTTCTATCTGCTGTTAAATTTCTGTAATATCATGTATATTTATCTAGAACATATTACTTTGTGCTTACGAATTAGACATTTCTGCTACGTGACTTATACAGGATTTAATGATATTCAATTATTCAAGGTCAAATTTCACTTTGCCCACTTGTGGTTTACCTGGAAACACTTTATCTACTCTTTGGTTTAAAAATTGGCACTTTACCCACTTGTGGTCATATCCGTTAACAGTCGGTTGCTCATTTTACCCACTTGTGGTCATATCCGTTAATAGTCAGTTGCTCACCTATCCACTTGCCATTACTCTAACACCTTCTAACTGAAAAACAGATTACAAACTGAATCAAACGCAATGAATCCTAGAGAAACAAACCTGAGGCCACCCCTTCACCCTCTCTTTGATTGAGCCACTCCATCAAGATCACCGTGTGAAATATCCATCATCAATTTTGATTACCATTTCAATCAAAACCCCTGTGATAGATTTTGAGGAATTTCCCTCTGGAGTTAAATTCTAGGTACGTTCTCTAACCTAGATTTTTTTTTTTTTTTTTTTGAAATTGCAGTAATTGATGATAGATTACAAACTAAAATTTGAGGAATTTGTATAGGACAAGGTAGGAAATGTTAGAAACACAGCTTGTTTCTCTAGCTCTGTGAGGTTTTTAATGGAGAAGATGTTGGGATAGGCTGTGGAGAGGAGTGTTGCAGCTTTGTTGTATGTCTAGTTAGGCCGCTTTCGTGGGGTTTGGGGCTTTCGGGTTGAGATTGCAAGTGGGAATTGCTGGACTTGGAGAGATTTGAAGAAGTAGAAGAAGATGTATGAGTATGGGTGTGAGTGTGAGATGTCCATGTTGATGTTGTCGATGGGGATTTCACGATTTCTAGGTCCAGTGCATAGGTTCTTCCACCCCCTCCGGTTAAACACAAAGACACATTTGTGGACCCCAAATTTCAGATTGGAAGACAGGAATTGAAGAAAATCACTAAGAATTGGAGGTCTTTGTCTGAAATTTTAGATTGAATTCAATTCAGACATTAGTGAAATGAATGAAATCAATAGCAGTTGGAGGTCTAGAACCCAAAAATCAGATTGAATTCAGGGTTTTCATTACAGAGAGATTGAGCAGGTACAATTCCAAGAGCTAGAAGAGACCAAACCCATGAAAAACAATTTCAACTTTGAAGCAAATTCATTTGAGAATCAGACTGTAATTTAGAGATCCAATACCTGAAAGAGCTCAAACTTGCTACACTTGACAGATAACTGGGAAGGAAAATACGAGAAAAAAAAAAGGGTACAAAATCCTAAAACCTTAATCTATAAGCTTTATTTATTTATTTTCTTTTTTGACGTGAATCCTATCGTCCTTTAACTGGTTTTATTGCAGCCTTCCAGCTTTGCATAAAAAATTTGATCTGCCAGCTCCATTTGTATTGCATACTGACTGCCCTTATTACTGGCGCTTTCATCTTCTAGGTTATCACCTTACTGGTCTGATGCCCGAGATCTTTTGTTAGCTTTTTCGGTTATTATTGAACTTTCATATTCCAGGTGAAAGAGAGGGAGAGTACTCAACCAGATTAGCCAATAATTTGGAGAATCTTATCCTCAAAGGACCAGAGAAGGTAATTCATTCTAACATCTTCCAACTTGTTTAGGAAATGATTCTGCTTCCATAAGAGGATTTTTTTTGGGTTGCTGACCTTATATGGGTGCTCATTTCAGATTGCTGCATTCATAGCTGAGCCTGTCATGGGGGCAAGAGGTGTGATACCTCCCCCTGCAACATATTTTGACAAGGTAAGTTATTTGTATCGTGAGATGCTTGACAAATGTCAGTCTCCACCTTTCAAATTGGTTGTCAAGCATCTGAAATAAAGTCTTGAAATTGAATGCTTTGCACCTAATAATATCAATGCATTTGCAAGAGAATTCTACCGGTATATATAAATGACCAGCACATAGTTTGTGACTGATGTACTTAGTTGGTGCAATGTTTGGTTATTGGACCTGATCCAGCCCCATCAGTTGAACTGTTTATGAAATCAATTCAAATTGATTCACTGAGTTTCTTCAATTCTGTCATTTGGTATGCATTTTGTTCTGGAAACTCGTAATCTCAAATGTTGATAAGTCATTCTGTTAGCTGTCTTTACCACCAGCCAGGAAGGGTCCCTTTGTGGAAACTTTATCTTGTCTTATAATTCTTCTCTTTCTAGATGAACTCATAAAATTAATCCTCTTGGTTGAACTAGTGACCAGTGATATGGCTACATGAATGAATTCAAGTATGGCGCAGGTCCATTAAAAACATGAGTGTTTCTGTATAGTGTCAGTTAATATATTTTATGCTACTATAGTCTACTTAAATCTTGATATTCCAGTTTCATGTTGACGTTACATGCCACCTATGTTTGGTAAACCTCTGCCTCTCTCTCTCTCTCTCTCTCTCTCCCCCCCCCCCCCCTTTTGGGTTGGGGGAAGAAGAAAGACATTTAATAATAGAACATTTTCCTATTTGATGTAGATTGAAGCTGTTGTTAAGAAATATGACATTCTTTTTATAGCAGATGAGGTACTTTCTGTCTTTCCTTGAGCATGGTATTCATTATTTGTATTCTAATATATAAAGCTTGCTCTCTTCATATTTGTTTATCTTAGGTAATTTGTGTGTTTGGAAGGCTGGGCACAATGTATGGGTGTGACAAGTACAACATAAAACCAGACCTTGTGTCCCAATTCTTCCAAAAGCTTTAAGCTATTAGGAAATGATGAATTTAATCACTTAATCATAATTTTAACACTCCTATTCACATGTTGGCCTAAACTTCTTCTTAATAAGTGGGGGCCCAACACATAAAGAATTAAACATTTTAAATGGGAGGCAAAGTGAAGACAAGGTTTGAACTCAAGATCTATTAAGCTAAAAAAAATGAAAAGAAGTATAAAAATCCTCATCGATACATAAATCTCATGGTTGATTGAAAAACAAAAAAACAAAAGGATTTACAAACATATCCACATTTTAAATTCTTAACAAAACCTGCATCTTTAAAACTATTAAGTTATGTTTCCTACATGACATTTATGTTGACATTATTCCATGAATTTATGTTGACATTTATGTTTCATTAATTTATTTCCTTGCATTTTGTGGGATTTAATTGTAATAAATTTAGTCTTAAGTGGTGAAGATTGTTCAAGATAGTGGAATTTGCGACTAGCTCAATATTGGTTTAGGACTGCAACACCCGTTAAGGTCATGCGAGAAGTACATGTTGGAAGCTCAAAAGTCTATTATGTCATTGTATATCATGTGACTTAATCTTAAAAAATAAAACACATTTAAACAAAATTCAAAAAAATCAAATTAACACGCAAATCAAAATTATAAAAAGAATAATCATGTTCTTAAGTTAGAAAAGTAATTAAATATTTGTCAATTTACGTGAACAACATTACAATAAGTTCATATTAAAAATTATATTAATCTTAAAATTTTACATTTTTCCTTTTCCTAACATCATGTAAATAATTGAAGCTTATTTCTCAAATATTATAATAATTAATGAGTATTATAAATTGGTCATAAACACTTTTTAATCAAATATTTAAATAAACTTATAACATACACACGTATCACGCTAAACATCAACTAGTTAAAAAAATAATAGTGGGTGAGCATCTGAAGATGATGCTACACCACTGTCTGCACCTGACATTGTTGATGTAGAAATGACATCCCATTGCTCATACATTTCACTTCTAACATATTCAACCTCCTCATAATTTTGTTGAACAATAGGAGCTTTTCGCAACGTTTGAATTGCCTCCAATTGCATTGCAACTTCTTTCATTGTAGGTCGTTTCTTTCCACTCAAGTTTAAGCACATTTTTGCAATGTTTGCAATTGCTATGATCTCTTCTTTTTTAGAATCCTTCATAACTTGAGCATCAATAATATCAAGCAAATTGTTCTCCTCCATTGCACGAATGAAATATGTGGCTAAACTTTTACTTTCTAGTGTTCTTGTAGAAGAGATTGCTTTTTCTCCAGTTAAAAGCTCAACAAGGACAACACCAAAACTATAAACATCACTCTTTTCTGTAAACTGACTTGACTGGAAATACTCGGGGTCCAAGTATCCAAAAGTGCCCTGTACTACTGTGGTTAAATGAGTTTGATCAACGGCAATGGATCTTGAAGTCCCAAAGTCTGCTATTTTTGCTCTGTACTTATCATCTAAGAGTATGTTTGTACTCTTAATGTCTCGGTGGTAAATGGGCAAGGAAGCTGCTGAGTGTAAGTAGAAAAGAGCTCCTGCAACTTCTGTGGCAATTCGTAAACGCATATCCCATGTTAATGGAAACTCCTCATTTTGGATATGAATATATTGTGATAGAGTTCCATTAGGAATGAATTCATAGACTAGCAAAGGAACTTCTATCTCCAAACAACAACCAAGAAGTTTAACCACATTCCTATGGTTAATTTGTGAAAGAATGACAACTTCATTTATGAACTCTTCGAGTTGTTTTTCTTCATCAATTACCTTGGACTTCTTTACTGCAACAATTTTCCCATCCAATAACATTCCTTTATAAACAGTGCCTTGTCCTCCTTGACCAAGTATTCTATTCACATTAAAATGGTCAGTGGCCTTTTCCAGATCCTTTGAATTAAACAACTTGGTTTTCTCAACATTGGCTTCTCCTGAAGATAACTGTTGTTGTAACAATAACCCTCCATTTCGTTTGAAGAACTTCTCCTTACGTTTAATGTTCTTCCTTTTCATTACTACTTTGTAGGACCACCATCCACTGATTAGCAAAAATAGTAGCCCAAGACATGTGCTAATACCTGCAAAATGCAATGAAATGGAAAAAAGGTTACTCCTTGTAGTAAAGGTTATAACAATTTCGAGTAAAGTAGAGACATCTTCTCTTAATGCTAAAAAAAAAAAAAAAACTAGGCAAACTATAGGAGAGACGGAAACATTAAGAGCATTCACATCATGTTTGTCTTAATTCTTTTTGTCTATTTTAGCATAAGAACTTACTTTTTTCTATTTTACAAGATCACATTTACAAAATATCCACATCAGATTATTTATTCTATCTTCCATTTTAATTAATACTCATTTTTTTTCTTTAAAAAAAATACTTTATATCAAATCTCTCTCTCACATGTTCTCCTCTTAGCCATCAGGTTTCTCTTCTCTCTTCTCTCAACGCTCAACTCTCTTTCTTCTCTAAGATCTCTCTTTCTCTCACGTTCTCCTCTTAGCCATCAGTCTTTTTCACATCCTCTCAACCCTCAGCTCTCTTTCTCCTCTCAGATTTCTCTTATCTTAACTTTCTTTGTGGCAAATGGAATCATACTCGTGGAAGCTTCGGTCACTTGAAAAAAAAAATCACTTTCTCTTTGTTTGTTGAAGCTTATCATTATTTGATCTCTCTCATCCGGTTTAAAGTGTTTCGCCACCACTGGATTGGAATTGATTTTGATTTTAAGTTTAGGTAATGGGTTTTTAGTTGATGGTTTAAGTTTGGGTTGATTTTTTGTCAATATTAGGTTGATTAGGTTTGATTTTCCATTGTTGTAACGAGTTTTGGTGGTGGTGGTTGGATGGTGCTGGGTAGATGGTGGGATTTGCTTTTGGATTTAGGTGATGCTCTTGCAAGTTATGTAAAACCTTGAGAGAATAAGAGGAAGAGAGAGAGTCTGATAGTAGAAGTCAGAGAAATTAATAAAATATTAAATACAAAAGTACTGTTATCATGTATTTTTACATGGTTACTATAGCAATTAATTGTGTAAATTTATACAATTTTAGCCAAATTGATTTGGGAGAATTTTGGGGTTTAATGTGCAAAATTTTGACAATTTTTCTATTTTACATTCACTGATTTGAAGGCTCTAAGAATAGTTGATGATGGGAAAAAAATAGGAGAAATTATTCTTTACCTTCCTAAACTATACTCCTTTTGCATTTTACCTCAATAAAATATAAGAATGCACATACTTTTACCCCATAAAATATACCCCTTTTACACTTAAACCTCTTAAATTATTACCCATGTAATAGGGTGCAAAGTATTACACATATACTAGTTTAGGGGGTGAGTATATAGTTTCATAGTTTAAGAGGGTAAGTGTAAAATGAGGTATAGTTTAAGGAAATAAAGTGCAATTTTTCCAAAAGATTATAGAAAAACTTAGTTGATCTTTTAATGTTTCTTTTGGAAGGATCAAAAGGAATGGAAATGAATCTAATTGAAAGAAACTTCATGTGTGTGTGTGTGTGTGTGTATATATATATATATATTCCCTTACTTGAAATGGTTAGAAGGGAGGCTATTCCTCCCAAAAGTGTAAATAATACTCATTCTTTTAATGAACAGAGATGAACTACTAATTTTATACCTATTTAAAAGAAATGGCAAATATATCGTAAATAATATACTAATAAAATTAAAAAAAAAAATTTTCTATTTTATTTCTTCTTTTATAAACTCTCAAATACACTAAAATTTTATTTTATGATCTCTCATTCTCTCTATTACTTTTCATTTCATTCTTTTATAATCTCCCAAACATGAAATAAATGATAGGATTTAGAGTGGGCATAACGTGACATTAGAGTTATTCAGTAGTTGTCTCTTTATTATTCGTTGGTAGTACAATTGAGGACAGTCATGGATTCCCATTGCACTGATTGGAAAATAGTAATTATTTCATTATCTTTTTTTTTAATTTTTTTAATTTTTAGAATTGTGCTTATTTGTTTATCAAGTGAAACTTGATAAAGTTCCCCTAATTAAAGACATGAATCCTCTCAAGAAAAAAAAAAATCCATTAAGAAGTAGTCCAGAATGGTAAAAATGAAGCAGTGAGTCACGTTTAAATTATTTTAGAAAGGTAAAAAAAAAAAAAAAAAAAAAAAAAAAAAAAAAGGAAAAAAAAGAGAGAAAGGAAAAAAACTTGTACCAATATTGTAGATTTCTGAGCGTAAAAAGACATACCTATTGTGATTGCATAGGTCTTTGTCGTCGAAGGCTCGATGATTGGATTAACATCATTAACTGGTAAACAATAGTATGAACCTATGGTATTTACGCAGCGGAAGCTCGAATCCAAACATGGTCTATGTATGCATTCGTCAATATCTGGCATGTAATGACAAACATGAAACATAGCATTAGAATTTAGAACATTGAGGAACAAAACTCAAAGCTACATTTATGGAACGAAATATTTCAATATCGGTTAATATCAATGTACCGTTTCGAAGTTACCGCATTATATATTATATATTTAGATTAATATATTTAATAAAAGGGTAAAGTCTTTAAAAAAAAAAAAAAAACAATAGCCAAATCCCTTTTCTTTTCTTTTTTTTTAATCTATACGGTATATTTCATTAAAAAAAAAATCCATATTATATAAGTATATGTAGTTTTTTATTAGCCTGCTAGTGGAAATAACTCTAATGAAAACTACTATTTGGATTTTTGACCATCAAATAGAAAGTTGAAACGTAAGGCTTTATTTACTAGAGAAAAAACACGTGACACGGTCTCCTCCACCCTTTATGCTGATCTTCATTTAATTCTCAACAACCCCCACCAGCCTCCAGTCTCTTTCCCCTTTCATTTGGTCCTCTACTCCTTCTCTCATTATCTTCTCTTTTCCCTACATAGATCAGATCTAAACAGATGCTCTACATCTCTCTTTTTGTTGCGTGAAGATTGAAGAACATACGACATTGAGAACGGATCAACAACAGATTTATCTCTCTCTCTGTCTCTGTCTCTTTCAACGTTGTGCAGAGAAACTAATAGCATCGGCACTCCTCTATCAAAGAAATAATAGTATTGGACTCTTTCACATTATATGTAAAACGTGGATACTTGGTATGAAATTAAGTAAGGATATTGTGTAAACATTTATATTTAGGAATGTGAAACAAGAATCGGCTAATTATATAATTAGTATGTAACAAATGCATAAATATATTTAAAATTAAACATAATTTTTATTATAAAAATATAAATAATTAGTTAAATTATAAATAATAAAAAAAAAGCATGTAATATATGCATTAACGCATGTGTATATATACATTTAAAATTTAACACAATTTTTATCATAAAAATAAAAATAATTAATCAAATTATTTTTTTAAGAGTGAACGTAATTAATCACATAATAAAATTCTTATCTAAATTTAATACTACATATGGTCATTTTTTTTTTTTCCATTTTTAATAAGATAGAATGTGTGGTGATTTTTGTTATGTGATGATTTTTATTGAGTATATGTAATTGGATTTAAAAAAAAAAATTTATAATTCATTAATATTAGATTTTTAGTATTTTACACTTATTAACTTACTTGGCACAAAGATTAAAAAAACTAAAGTGGACACACACATGGCTCAAATGTAAGAATATTTATTTTCTTACATTTGGTACAGAGATTAAAAACTTTAGTCA
This sequence comes from Quercus lobata, assembly GCF_001633185.2. Lineage (NCBI taxonomy): Eukaryota > Viridiplantae > Streptophyta > Magnoliopsida > Fagales > Fagaceae > Quercus > Quercus lobata. The sequence continues at coordinate 83,701,745 of NC_044907.1, forward strand.
TGTAAGAATATTATTATGTATAAAATATAAATTGTCCATATATATATATATATATTTTTTTTTTAGTACTTCTTAATTTTTGTTATTGTGAAGCATTTTTTTTTTTACGATTCATTTATTCTAAACTTTTAGGTTTTTGTACTTAATAACTCACTTGAATAAATATTTATAATGTGATCCCACATCTGATTTTAAAATTAACAAATAAAACTCTCTCTAAAAATAAATATTCCTCCGTCCCAGTTTGTTTGTCCTCTATTCCATTTTTGGATGTCCCAAAATATTGTCTTGTTTCTAAAAATAAAAATCATTAATTTACTAATGTTCCTATTATACCCCTATTTTATTTTCAAAACTATTTTAAAAGAAAACTAACAAATATTTTAAAAATCAATCTAATTGGAGCACCTTTTTAGTTGCCTCAATAAGAATGACTCTTTTAAAAAAAGTTGATAAATTTATTTATGGGTAGTTTTGTTAATTTATACATTTTAATGAGGTAGACAAGACAATAAATAGTATTCCTTTAAAACGTTTAACTTTTCAAACAGGATAAAATAAATTGGGACGGAGGGAGCAATTTAGGACATATGGCCCAAAATTGGACTCTAATTTGAAATTCTAATTGAACTTTCTCTAAGTTTTGCCTATTATTATATATATAGATATATAGACTAGCTTATAACTTCATGCATATGTATGGATATACTTAAAAGATACTCCCTCCGTCCCACTTTTTTTGTCCTCTATTCCATTTTGAGATATCCTAAAATATTTTCCTGTTTCTAAAAATAAAAGTCATTAATTTACTAATGTTCCTATTATACCCCTATTAATTTACTAATTCAATTTTTTGATAAATTTTTTTAAAGGTAGTTTTGGAAACTTATACATTTTTAAAAGGTAGACAAGACAATAAACGACGTTCCCTTAAAAAGTTTGACTTTTCAAACAGGAAAAAAAAAGTGGGACGGAGGGAGTATATACATTAAGATGCATTGTATATTCTTACGTATATAATTTAAATATTATTGATAGTCATTCTTATATTTTGTTTAATTCTTTAAAAAGTCTTGTAAAAATATTATTAAGTAGAAAATGTAAATTGTCTATTTTTAAAAAAAAAATTTCAGACACACGATGCAAAATTAGACTTCAATTGTAGAATCTAATTGAATTTTTTTATAAGCTTTGCCTATATATATATATATATATATATGGTAGTCCAGCCCCAAGCTCATGATAACATTAGGGGGTGTTTGATACACTATAATGTGACAAACATTACAACAATATTATAGTAATATGAATTATATATATCATTGTAATAAATAGTTTTACTAGATGATGAATATGTTATACTTGTTACTCATGGAATGACCAAAATAACCAAAAACCTCTAAAATAATCAAACTACCATTGAAGCTACCCAAATGACCAAACTACACTCCAAATGTTCAAAATACTTGCAATAGAACGTCCAATATAACAAAAATATCCCTAAAGTGCTAGAATGACAAACAAAAAAAAAAAATCACAAAATTTCTAAATGACTAAACTACTCTTAAAAATTGAAATTATTCATGAAAATGTTATGAACCAAATATAGGAATGTTAAATCCTTGAAATATGATGAGAATGTGACTAATGACTCAAACAATGTAATCTTATATTGTTAAAAACTTAAAATATAATTCTATAGATAAAGATTCCAAAAATATGATAACATGAATGAAAAGACCCCTTAGATTGAACGTACCCTTATGAGAGAGGTCATTTTCCAAATTATTAAGATGAATAATTTTAAAATATCTAATTGATGATTGAAAGTTCATTACCATCGGAGCTTTCACACTTCCAATCTTGACAATCCTTTGAAAGTTTTAACATTTTAGTGTCAAGAATAAAATTCATAAAAGTTTTAACATTTTAGTGTCAAGAATAAAATTCATATATATATATATATATATTTTTTTTTTTTTGAGAAAGAATAAAATTCATATATTGATTTGGTAGTATTTAACAATTTAATTTTCTTGTAGTAGTCAAAGTGCACCATTCCGTATCTCTCCTAAGTATTACATATACATCCCTTCACTTAGATTTTAAGAAGTAATTATTGACTGATTCTCAAAAGGAGTAATTGACAGACGGAATACTATAAAGAATAGACAAAGTTTGATAAAGTTTTAGGGAGAAAATTAATCAAGTTGAAAATTCAAGAAGAAATTTAGGACTCAAAAGAATACTATAAGTGGGAAAGCCAACAACCCCTAGATTAATTTTTATGAGAGATCAAAATATGTCAAAGAAGTAGACAATTCTAATAGTTTTTCAACCTGGATAGAGGAAAATCCATTGTTAATTGAGTCGGTTATTACTCATGATGTACTGTATTTATCTTCTTAATAAATTACAATCTTCTCCAAAAAAAAAAAACAAAACAAAAACAAAAACAAATTTAATTGTATTTTTCTCCCCTGTTACCCACACGGCCACACTGTTGTTGGGCACATGAAAATTGTCTAAGAAAGCATGTGATGCATATTTAATTTTGTTTTAAATAATAAAATCAATAGACGACAGATGAGGCGAGTGAGAGAGGTAGTTTACCTGTACATCGTTCAGGTACTTGAGGATCAGGAAAATAGGGATTTCCTTCAAAGCCTGGTTTGCAAGAACATGTTAAAGTTGAGTTCAGATAACTCACTGATGAAGAACGATTAGCACAAAGATAGGTTGAGTTATCATCATATTTATATGAGAGGTTATTTCCCGTTACAAGAGAAGATAATGTTGGATCGACGAACCATTCCAATACCACAGGAGCGTGGGACATATTAACGATTTCAAAGGCGTTTGTTAAATTGGTCTCGAACCACTTCTGCTCTACTATGAATGCATACTTGCAAGATGAAGTTGGGTGATTAGGGTCTATTGGCTTTAGAGATAAAGAAAAGTCCTGGAGACCTGAAGGGATGGTGGTTTGGCAGCAGTTGATGCCATTGCAACCATTGCTGCTATTTATGGCTTTGTTATCACAAACGGACATGCACCCACAAATAACGACATCTTCTGCATCGTTCAATGACGCAAAATTGTCGCAACCAATGGCAATGAATCTGTTTCTGGATTGGGAGAAGACAAGACTTCTTGCTGCTAAACTGTCAAATGGTTTGGTCTTTGTACCATTAGAACAACTTAAAAACCTTGGATAGTTGACGCGAAGTGTGCCGTCTAATGAAATGTCCAGCACTTCCATCTCGGTCAAGGTAGAAAACGTAGGTTTGGGAGGACTGAAACTGTGATTGCAATTTATCTTATACGAATCGGAAATGTAGCAATCAGGTTCAATCCCAAAAGGGAATGGAATGCTAACGTTCCCACATGATTGACTACATGAACTGTTTACCAAACCCACTGCTTTTACAAATGCATTCATTGACCCCAATAAAACAATTATTTGAAACACCAGCATCGCCTCCGCCATATCTCTCTCTCTCTCTGATTACCAATGTAGTAAGGCTAAGCCCAGAAGCCCTCACTAGTTATGATAAAGGAAAAAATATCTACTTCTATAGAAATTTCATAGAGGACAAAGTCAATATCGATGTCTGAAAAAGTCTAGCAGCCATTATTGACCGAGGCTATGACAATTAGTTGGAAATTTATTCCGTTGACACAGACAATGGGATGAATAATAGCAGAGACAAGATTAGCCAAAAAAGTAAAAACAAAAAAATGTAAAGCAGGGACAATATATTCTAAGATTTTGTTAAACTGAGGCTCCCTTTGAAATAGTCTCTCCTCTTCGTGTCTTTTTTAACATTCTTCGTGTCTTTTAACATACCCGTGCCCCAATTACTGTTGGAGTATTTTTGTAAAGTGTGATAATTTATTTTAAATATTGTTTAAATGTCTACTTAAGTGAATTGATGAAATATCTTCTCAAAAAAAAAATTGATGAAATAGGATTTTTTGTTATTTTTATCTTTGATGGCAAAATCAGTTTCTTTGCTAAAATTGGAGTTTAAATAAATAATAATTGTGAGGCCCGAGATTTGAAATCTCAGCCCACTTCACATTAAGGACCCAAAGCCCAAGCTGAGGAGCCTACTGCCGAGGACGTATGACGAAAGCCCCTCAACGGCCCAAGAATGTGGCCGAGGACGACCTCACATTCAACACCTCACAAAACGCCTGAAGAAAAGGACAAACTCAGTACAAGAGCAGTACAAACGAGAAGGCTGCCAACACCATAATGTGGAGCCCAGCGCCTGACAAGCCCATACTCCATACCATGCTATCCAGCTTTCCCCAACCACTCTGACGTATGGATTGATAGGACGAGTAATTACCCCAAATAAGGAGAAACTGACACGTAGATGAAGAAGGGGAAGTGAATACTAGTATAAAAGGGAAAAGAGAGCTAAAAGGAAAGGGGGGGAGGCCCCAGAAAAAGGAGGAGAAAAAGGAGGAAGAATGGTGAGAAGATAATGCTCCTCGGATTAATTCCGAGGAGTCAGACCTTTCAAACCACATCTGTGTAAGGCTTAGCAATACAGGCCAAATCCACCTTCGTATAGGCTTCCATGAAAATCCTGACTAAACCGTTGCCCAACAACCAAGGTCCAGCCTTTCTACCCCATTCTCTTCAAATCATATTGTTCGGGCCCTTTACATACGAGCCCAACGTCATCCTTGGGCCGTTAAAAATCGTGTCCCTACAATAATAATATCTCTTTACATGTTTTCAATATGTGAGTTATTTCTTAAACAAAAAAAAAAAAAAAAAAAAAAAAAAGAAATATGTGTGTTATTTCCAATTTTATACATTAACATTTAACTATAGTTATAAGTTAGAGGAAATGACACTTTACCTCTACAAATTATAGCCTTTGGTATTGCGAGCAGGCCCAAGTCGTGTGGAAATCAGAGAGAAGTTTCGCGGGTTTGTATCAGAAGTAACACCGAACCTTCATGGACCTGTTTGAAGGTGTGCTGACGTAGAGGTCTGTTTTCCATATCGCATGGTTCTCAACCATTGCTTGAAGTTTATGGCAAAGGCGAAATCGATTAAGGGAGCATCAGACCACGTGCCGACAAACCCAGGATTTCAAGCTAGGGGAGTCGGAGATAAGCAGTGAAAAAAAATTTTCAAAAAAATTCAAATACGCATCCATATAATATTAACAAACTATCAACCAAGACAAATACACAAAAATCATTGTTTTTTAATATTTTAGGATACAATCACCTACTAAGAAAAACAAAAGACACAAAATACTATTGTTTCATAATACATTGTCTATAAAAATGGAACTCAATGCTCTTTTATAAATTTATCTAATTTCAAATTACTAGTTATAGTATTATGAGTTAACAATAGGCACAAGTGAATTACTGTTATCTTCTTGAATTTGTGTGACAATTTAGTATATTATATGATTTGGCTTTGTCTTTATCTCTTTTTTCTGTTACTCACTCAGTCCCACTACGGACGCTATGAATTTATTATGCACTACCAACAAACACTTTTTCTAACTTTACCATTTTTATTCCTTGAAAGATGAATCACTGTTCAGTCTATTCCTATTTCTGTCACTTGTCCCAATTTTATTGCCCAACTACCAGGCAACAAACAGTCAAACACTAATATATTTTCTAATTTCTATAGACTCTACTCTCTCTTATGATCTTTTCTATATAATATAAGAGAGAGAACCACAAACACAGAGAGTCATAAGACTCACAACTCACAAAAACAGAGAGTCACAAAGCCAAAAAGCCAAAAAAAAACACCACAAGCACAAATTCATATATTCAATCCACAATCATCATCATCACTCATCAGTAAAAACTAAAAACACAAACACCACAAGAACAGATTCTGAGACTCACAAACACTATATTAGGTTTTGAAAGATAGATTAGATACTTGAGTGTGAACTGTGAACTGTGAAGGTTGGAGCAACGAAACTGGGTTGGGCAAATCAAGCAACTGGCAGCAAAATGCAGATGGGTCTTGTTGCGTTGTGGCCAGTGACTGTTTGGGTCTGCGTCTGTGAGATGGGTCTCATGGTGGCGGCATGGGTAGTGAGATGGTCTCGTGTGGGCAGCGGCAAGATGGGTCTCTCTCGCCTCTCAATTTCTCTCTATCTCGAGTCTCAACTACTCTCTACTCTCTAAGTGTCTCTCGCCTCTCACTTTCTCTGTCTCGCACTCTCCCTTTTTTTTCTTTTTTTCTTTTTTTTTAAAAAGATTCACATGGGATATCCGCTGGGTTATGGTTTACAAGGGCTCAACAAAGTAAGGGGCCCAAGATACAAAGTAAGGGGGGCCCAAGTCAAAAAATTTATCTTATTTTTTGAAAATTAACTTGCTAAATTTTTTTTTTTAACTCGAGGGGGCTCGGGCCCCCTTGGGCCCCCACTTGGGTCCGTCCTTGCCACATTGCCATTGCTGGAATCAGAAGAAGAGCTAGAACCCCGGTGGAGGAATTTTTTGAAGTGCACAGCTAGACATGCACCAGTCCATAGGATTCTGCCGTCAAATAATTTATACAATGCTAACTTTGAAGCGGCCTTGTTTGAGCACTTGGGGGTGGCAGGTTTGGGAGTGATTTTTCGAGATTCAACTGGCAATGTAATTGTAGCATTGAGTCAGAAGATACTATAGGGAATTTTACCGAAATCCCAACCTGTGAGAAACGAAAAATAGAGAAAACACACGCCAAAGAAAAACAATCACACGCACAAGACAGTATTTACGTGGTTCAGCAATTTGCCTACGTCTACGGAGTTACAGGGATTTCACTATTATTAGGGAAAAATACAAAATGTGGCTACAGATATTCTCACACTCAAAACACGGCAACACCAACTCTAAAAACCCTAATCACCAAAGTCGGTTTCTATATATATAAAACGGGCCCAAAAAGGCGTTGCCCTTGGACCCCCAAAAGGCTTGTCCATGAGTGCTCCGGCTTGGGCCTATCGGCCTAAGCCTCTGCTCCATGGATTAAGCCTCAGTAAATCTCCTATTAAAAACCACGCAATATTATTCGAGTCGATGAATCGGATCAAACAAACTAGGCTCCACAAAGCCCAACAAATCTCCCACTTAGAGACTAGTTCAATCATCAACATCAACTGCAGTCCTCCAAAAAACAATCCTTCATCCCTGCAACTCATCCTCCTGTCCTCAAGCTAGAAGGCCAACTAAAGCTGCACACAGCTTCAGCTTCTCAATGGTGACACCTTTAGTCAACATGTCTACCGGGTTTTTAGATCCCCAAATCTTCTCAAGTATTACCAACTTATCTTCAATAAGGTAACGAATAAAGTGATATTTTGTTTGTATATGCTTCGACTTTGAATGAAAAGCCGAATTTTTGGTAAGAAAAATTGCACTCTGATTGTCACTGTGTAGAATGCCCATCTCCTGCTTCTTTCCCAATTCATATAAGAAACCATGTAGCCAAATCATCTCCTTTCCAGCTTCAGTTGCTGCAACATACTCAGCTTCTGTAGTAGAGAAAGTAACAATCTTCTGTAGATTTGAAGCCCATGATATAGTTGTACCACCCAAAGTAAAAACAAACCCAGTAGTACTCTTTCTACTATCAATATCACCAGTAAAATCAGCATCTACATAACCCTGCAGTTTCAAACTTGCACTTGTGAAGCAAAGACATGTATCTGATGAACCCTTCAGATATCTCAGAATCCACTTGACTGCCTCCCAATGCTGCTTTCCAGGCCTACTCATGAATCTGCTCACAACTTCCACTGCATGTGCAATGTCTGGCCTTATACACACCATAGCATACATCAAGCTGCCAATAGCTGAGGCATAGGGCACCTTGCTCATATGGTCCCTTTCTTCTTCTGTCTTCGGTGACTGTTCTTTACTTAGTTTGAAATGACTCTGAGAACTTTCTTCACATACTCTGACTGTGAAAGTTTCAATGTACCATTAGCCTTGTCTCTAATGATTCTCATACCAAGGATTTGCTTTGCAGCTCCCAAATCCTTCATTGCAAAATGTTTGGACAATTGCTTCTTTAGATTATTAATCTCCTCAATGCTAGACCTTGCAATAAGCATATCATCCATATACAACAATAATATGATGTAAGAATAGTCAAAAGACTTAACATACCAACAATGATCAGCTTTACATCTCTTGAGCCCAATTCTATACATAAAACTATCAAATTTCTTGTACTACTGTCTTCGAGCTTGTTTTAGGCCATACAAACTCTTTTTTAGTTTGCAGACTAGATTCTATTGTCCCTGAACAATGAACCCTTCTGGCTGAATCATGTAAAGGTCTTACTCCAATTCACCATGAAGGAATGCCGTCTTCACATCTAACTGCTCAAGATGTAAGTTTTCTGCAGCCACCATTCCCAGTACCAGTCTGATTGTTGACATCTTCACAACTAGAGAAAATATTTATGTGTAGTCAATGCCTTCCTTTTGCTGGAACCCTTTAACAACTAATCTGGCCTTGTAACGTTTGCTACCATCATGTTTATTCTTTATTCTGTATACCCACTTGTTGTGCAAAGCATTCTTTCCTACTGGCAATTCAGTCAATTTCCATGTCTGATTCCCCAACAAGGAATCCATCTCATCCTTCATGGCTAACTCTCACTTGCTTGAATTCTCACCTTGCAAGGCTTCATCATAACACTCTGGCTCACCACCATCAGTCAACAGGAGATAATTTAAAGCAGGTGAATAATGCTGTGGAGGTCTAATGTTCCTGGAAGATCTGCGAACTTCAACTACAAGTGTACTCAGATCTACTTGTGAATTTACATTCTCCTTATCTTCTTTACCCTTTTTCTGGATAGTACTTTCAGTCAATTCATCTAAGTTGACAAACTCAAATTTCTTTTGATCTATCTCTGTAACATCTGACATTACAATTGACCTGTCCTTGTACATAACCTGTTCATTAAATATCACATTTCTACTTCTAATGATTTTCCTGTTTTATTCATCCCAAAACCTATAGCCAAATTTCTCATCATCATAGCCAATGAAAAAACATATTTTAGACTTTGCATAAAGTTTACTACGAGCATCAGAATCAATATGAACATAAGAAACACAACCAAAAACTTTTAAATATGAAAACTTTACCTCTTTACCGCTCGAAATCTCCTCAGGAAGTCTGAACTCCATGGGAACTGATGGTCCTCGGTTTATCAAGTAAGCTGTAGTGCTAACAGCATCAGCCCAGAAAGTTTTTGGTAGTCCAGCATGCAACCTCATACTCCTAGCACGCTCATTGAGAGTTCTATTCATGCGCTCAGCCACACCATTCTGCTGTGGTGTCCCAGGAATGGTCTTCTCCATCCTAATTCCCTATGCAGCACAATACTCACTGAACCCTCTATCTATGTACTCTCCTCCATTATCCGACCTCAAACATTTTACTTTCAAACCTATTTCTGTCTCAACCATGGCCTTCTACTTCTTAAAAGTTTCAAATGCATCAGATTTATTTTTCAGAAAATAAACTCATACCTTTCTGCTTGAGTCATCAATGAAAGTAATGTAGTACCTTGAACCTCCAAGGGATGCAACCGGAGAAGGTCCCCATAAATCAGTATGTACTAATTCCAAATTTTCAGCCTTCGGTGTCCTGCCAGTTTTCAAGAAGCTCACATTTTTCTGCTTTCCTCAGATGCAACTTTTACACATGTCAAAATCAATAGACTTCAATTCTGGTAGTTTTCCTTTTAACAGCAGCATCTTTATCCCTTTCTCACTCATGTGACCAAGTTTGCGGTGCCATAGGCTTGTATCAGTACTTACATCAGTAACTGCAATTATGTCTCTTGGACATGAGGTCATATACAGAGTAGCGGTCTTCTTTCCATGAGCCAATACCCTAGCTCCCTTTGTAACCTTCCAAGTACCACCAACAAATAATATTGCATGTCCTTCATCATCAAGTTGTCCAACAGAAATTAGATTCCTCCTCAAGTTAGGAATATGTCGAACCTTCTCCAGTAACCAAACAGATCCATTGGGCAACAATATTCGAACGCCTCTCATACCTACAACATCCAAGGCTGAACCACCAGCCAAATACACCTTACCAAAATCACCTGCAACATAATTTTGTATGATTTCTCGGTGTGGAGTGGTATGAAACGAAGCTCTTGAGTCCAAAACCCAATCATCAAGTGGACTGTTTACTGCAAGAAATAATGCATCATGTACCTCTTTTGTTACAGCATTAGCAGAATCATCTTCATTCTTCTTCTTAGGACTTTTACATTGCCTCTTAAAGTGACCTGTTTTCCCACAGTTTCAGCATTGTGCTTGTTGGCCTGATCTAGATTTGCTTCTGTTCCGATTAGAATTTCTGGATTTTGATTTGCCCTGATTTGAATTTCTGTCATTACCTCTGCCTCTTGTCTCAAGGTTTAGGGCAGAATTAGATCTTGAGGTTTCGCCTGCATCTTTTCTGCGAATCTCCTCAGCAAAAATTAAATCTCGTATATCATTGTACTTGAGCTTTTTCTTTCCTGTAGAATTGCTTACTGCCATCCTCATTGCCTCCCAACTGTTTGGCAAAGAAGCCAAGACGATCAGAGCACGAATCTCATCATTAAAATCAATTTCTACATACGACAATTGATTTGTGATAGTGTTAAATTCGTTCAGATGTTGTGCTACTGATGCATTCTCTGCCATCTTCAAATTGAACAATTTCTTCATTAGATGCACATTGTTGTTTGCAGACGGCTTTTCATACATACCAGACAAAGCCTTCATCAGATCTGCTGTAGTCTTCTCCTTTACAACATTGTGTGCAACAAATCTAGACAAAGTTAACCTAATAACTCCCACAAGTTGTCTGTCAAGAAGCGGCCATTCCTCAGCCTTCATAGTCTCAGGTTTTGTCCCCAAAAGAGGCAGATGCAATTTCCTCCCATAAAGATAATCTTCAGTTTGCATCCTCCAATACGCGAAGTCTGTGCCATCAAACTTTTCTATTCCAAATGCCTTTCCTGCTTCCTCTGTCATTGCTCCCATTCAAACCTAACCCTAGGCTCTGATACCAGTTGTAGGGAATTTCACCGAAATCCCAACCTGTGAGAAACAAAAAATAGAGAAAACACACGTCAAAGAAAAACAATCATACGCACAAGATAGTATTTACGTGGTTCGGCAATTTGCCTACATCCACGAAGTTGTAGGGATTTCACTATTATCAGGGAAAAATACAAAGTGCGGCTACAGATATTCTCACACTCAAAACACGGCCCAAGCCTCCGCTCCATGGACTAAGCCTCAGTAAATCTCTCATTAAAAACCATGCAATATTATTTGAGTCGGGTCGGATCGTCAAACCGGATCAAACAAACTAGGCTCCACAAAGCCCAACAGATACTTCTACCTAAGATGGTGGAACTGGTAAAGGCACTGGCAACAAAGTGATCAGTCCTTTTCGCAGTAGAACTGAGCATTTTCAAGGTAATGTTTGAGGGGAATTGCATGCGGGTTGTACAAGCTCTGAATGCCCATGGTAGCTGTCTCACTTTGTATGGTTATGTGATTGAGGAAACTCAAACTTGGTTCCACTATGGAGTCCTATGGCTTTCACCATGTGAAAAGGGAGGGTAATAAGTTAGTGCACTCCCTGGCAAGAAGAGCAGTTTTATCTACAAATACGAATATTTGGGTAGAAGAACTACCTAGTGATCTGGACGATGTATTCCAAGATAATTTTTTGATTAATAAAATTTCTTACCATCTTCTTTTAAAAAAAAAAAAAAAAAATCTATAAACCAAATTACATTTTGCACCTTAAATTATTCAAATGCACACTTTACACCATAAACTATCACACTTATCATACTTTGCATCCCGACATTACTTTTGCTTTTATGTTTAACGAAATCCTCCTACACGTGACAAGCCCATGTATCTTGCTTAGGTGAAACAAAATTAAAAGACTGAAACACTCCTCTTCAAAATTAATTAAAACAAACTTTAAAATAAGCTCTTCCACATATATATATATATATATATATATATATTTGGTTTCTTATTATTATTTTATTTCTTTATTTCTCCTTTTTCCTTTTTAATTAGAGATCTAGCTGTATATAATTTGTCTCCACACCCTACGAGATTCCAAAATGGAGCACGCGAAGCTGGACTGCATTCTTTCTGGTGTAGGTTTCATCTAATTGTTTATCTAAAACTGGTCTTGCTTGAAAATTTCTATTAACTAAACCAAAATAATAAAAAAAGGGAGAAATTGTGCTTCATGCACTACATTTGCCTGATAAAATGTTTTTATTTAATAAAATTTTCTAAAACTTTGTATTGCATTTTATTTTATGTTAAATAAAATTATTGCTTTATATTCTTTTCCCCGGAAATTCTATTTTAATCAAATGGCTATAGTACAATATGCAAAGGGGGTAGTACTATACTTCCTTGTTAGTTTAATACAAATACGTGTTTCTTTGAAAGAGGGTTTTTAGCTAGGTTACTACAAAATGTAGAAAGTTTCATAATTATTTGACTAGTACTCTAAACTTTGGATCAAAATTTCTTTAATAATTTTCTGTTTATTAGTTAATGGTTTTACATTTTAAAAAGAAACTCTTCCAAATTAATAGTATTCAAAAGTGGATCTAAGCAATAAGCCATTAATATCTGATTCTTAAGATACTATCATCAAGTAAGCATCAGTAGGGAGAAAATCTCTCTTGAGGGAGAATTTAAACTTGTTCTTTTAATTATGGAACATAGTTTAATGAATCTAATGACATGGTACTTTATAGATTGTTAGATCCAGAAAATAAAATAAGAATAAAAAAATGTACTCTCTCTCCATTTTAAGTGAAATGGAGAGGAGCTTGCTCTAACATTTAGAAGGATCCTCCCTTATTTATAGGATTATAAAACTGAACTATTTCTCAGCATGTCTATGTTCATTTAGTTAGTAAATGAGCTAAGCTCAAGGTTAAGTTTAAATATAATAATATATTCATAAATAAGTTTGTGAGCATGAGACTTGATCTAAGTATATATAATAGTCTATGTTTATATGTATAAAAATATGCTTGTGTAGACGGAAGAAGGTTTTTTTTTTTTTTTTTTTTTTTTTTTTTGAGAAAGGGTTTCTTTGTTCTTTGGTAATTATTATTATTATTATATAAAACTGAAACTTTTGAAACTCCCACAATTTTCCATGCCAGCAATACTTATATAAATAATAATAAATCTTTTTTTCCCCACCAAATACAAATTACAAACCCTATTCTAAACGCAGAAATCGGCTGCAAACAAAAAGCCACACCCCCAGTCCAAAAACCATCAAACAACTAACCAACCATTACAAATCCGTATCAAATCCAAAGACCCAACCTCTACCAAATCTCCCTCTTGTCCCTTCACCTAAAATGCACACCATCAACCACCCCTAATTGTCTCTCTTTTGCTCGGAACTTCCATACCCAAAACTCCCAATGAGAAATCAATGTGTAGGTGGCTATTGCTGCTCAAGTCGACGTCGTTGAGAGGCTTGCTATGGGTTAGTTAGGGACATAGAGATGTGGGTTTTCATTGGGTTTGAGGGTGTGGATCGAAGGTTGGGTTGTATTGTGGTGGTTGTATACTTTGGTAGTTGGGTTGTATGCGTTTGCTGCGATGTGGGTTAAGTTTTCCCCTTCTTCTTTTTTGGGTTGTGGCTATACTGGATATCAGCTAATGGTGGTTGGGATGAGATTGGTGTTTGTGGAGATTGGAGCAAATTTGGCCGGATTTTTAGATTTGGGTTTTTTGTTTTTATTTTTATTTTATTGAAAAACAAACACTAAAAAATGATTTCTAAAACATTTCTAATTATGCAACTTAAGTACCGTAAAATGAAAACATTTTACTAAAAATATTTTACATGTAAAATATTATACATTGTAAAATATTTTATTTAGAACAACAAAAGGCGTTAACATAATGGAAAACTTTCATTTTTTATATATTTTTGTTCTTTTACCATTTTTGCAATAGTTGATATTGTTCAATTTTCCTTTAATCAAACGTGATTCCAATTTTTGAGTATGTTTAGTTATATTATGAATAGAAAGTCAGCCTATTCATTTTAAAGTGAGTTTTAAAGCAAAGTAAATATATATTATTTTTTTCAAATTATTCCGTGCATTGCACGGGTTAGCGACTATGTACACTCAAAGTGGAAGAGACAAATAGTTGTTAACATCTACTTACACAATAGTTTTTCCGTACATTGCACGGGTTAGCGACTAGTTATTATTATTATTATTTTATTTTATTTTATTTTATTATTTTTTTTTCTCTTCTTTTGCTTTCTCGGTGATCTGGCTAAACATGATTGGTGTAGCATAATTGATTCCAAACAGCCATATAAAAGTTGAGAGTTACATATAAAAGATACTAAATGAAGCACGCCAAGCTGCTTATAAAGGATAAAAAAACAAAATCAGCACATCATCATTTAGATGAAAGTTTTAAAAATACTCTAACCTTTAGATGAAAGTTTCTTTAATATTTAATTTTGTTTGTAAGTCAATGATTTTACATTTTAAAAATAAGCTCTTCCAGCTTTTGTTTGTCGTTTCTTATATTCATTTATTTGTTTTATTTCGTCTTTTGCTTTATCGATTCGTGATCTAGCTGTATATGATTTTTGTCTCCGCCCTACGAGATTCCAAAATGAAGCACGCGAAGCTCGATTGCATTCTTTCTGGTGTAGGTTTCATCAAATTATTTAATTACAAATCAAGCTCTGATTATCCTAATAACGAAACCAAAATATAAAGTATAGAAATTGTGCTTCATGCACTACATTTATGTGACAAAGATTTTTTTTTTTTTTTTTTTAATTACCATGTTAGTTTAATACAAATAAATGTTCTTTGAAAAGAGGTTTTTTTTTTTTTTTTTTTTTTGGAAAAAAAAAAAAAAAAAAAACCAGGTTAGCTAGGTTACTACAAAATGTAGAAAGTTTCATAATTATTTGACTAATACTCTAAACTTTGGATCAAAATTTCTTTAATAATTTTCTGTTTGTTAGTTAATGGTTTTACATTTTAAAAAGAAACTCTTCCAAATTAATAGTATTTAAAATTAGGGGTGCTACTTCAACACGGCACCTAAAATATTTAAAATTGATCGACTTAATTGTCATATATATAGGGGTAGGGCCGTAGGGGTATTAAAGCAGCAGTCTAGGAAGTGAAAATAAAACTCTACTTAAATTTTAGAGTTTAAGAAAATTCCTCCAATCCGATCTGACAAAAAGTCTCATGCCTTATAATCTATGAGAAAGAAGATATAAAGCTTCAAACAATTGAAGCATGCCATTTGGGATAGTTTTGTCTTACCAAAACTATTTTCCTATCTAATGTTAGGTCTTGTGATGTGAACAAACGAAGATCGGCTTTATTTTTTAGCTCTTGATATATAATTTAAAAGTGAATCTAAGAAATAAGTCAGTAGTACCTTCTATTTTTTTTTTTTTTTTTTTGAGAAAAATAACTAAGTCAGTAATATCTAATTCTTAAAAGACTATCATAAAGTATTCATTAGTAGGGTAAAAATCCTTTTTTAGGGAGAATTTAAACCTATTCTTTAACTAAGGAACTAGTTTAATGAATCTAATGACATGATACTGTATAGATTGTTAGATAAAAAATAAAATAAAATAAGAATCGTGAAATGGACTCTCTCCATTTTAAGTGAAGTAGAGAAGAGCTTGTTCAAACACTAGAAGGATATCCTTCCTTATTTATAGGACTATAAATCAACCAAACTATTTCCCAACATGTTTATGCTATTTTATTTAGTAAATGAGCCAAGTTCAAGACTAAGTTTAGGCTTAAATAGTTAACAAGTCAAGCTCAAATATAATAATGTCACTACAAGAAAATACCTATTGCGGCAGGCCAAAAAACGCTGCTAAAGCCCTAAAAACCGCCACTAAAGGTACATTTGACCTTTAGCAGCGGGTGCTATTGCGGCAGTAAAAAAAGCGCCGCTATAGATACAACTTTTAGCGGCGGTTTTGGTTTATTGCGGCGGGCATAAAACCGCCGTCATATGACGTTCAAATTCATGACAACTAACTTTTAGCGGCAGGATATGCCCGCCGCTATTGGTGTCCACCTTTAGCGGTAGGATATGTCTGCCGCTATAGGCAATTCAGTAAAACGGGCTAATTGCCCCTTTAGCGGTGGGCTATAAGTGTCACTATAGGGTTTTATTTAAACTGTAAAAATGTGCACCTATTGCGGCGCTTTTTGACTGCCGCTATAGGGTTTTTTTTTTTTTTTTTTTTTTTTTTTTTTTTTCAGTGGGCTTTAAAACTACTATTTTCATCAAAAATGTTGTTTAAACCTGTTACAAATATATTGTTCAGACCTATTTAAAACCTGTAATAGTTTTAGCTCTACTAACATAATACCACAAATGTAATTAATTAACAACACTACAAATGTCTCCAAATTAACGTAATATTAATATAGAAATATCGATTATCAAATACATAACGTTGTTTATAACCACCATCATAAGCTTAACAAAAAAAGATGTGGTCCTTTGAATAAAACAACCGCTCAAATTAAGCTAATACTATAATCAAAGTTCTAAAGTGTTTAAAAATATCCTTCAACACTTGCAAAAAATGCGGTTGTTCTTCCGTAGTTCTTTGTACACAAAAAAGTTCTCGAACACCAAGATAAAACTTATAAGCTGCTTGGTTGATAGGATGCGGCTGACGATTTTTGGAGAGCTGGAGATTGTTGACCCGAAGGAACATCCTACATACAAAATATGATTACTCAATAAGTGTGCATTAATGGAATAGGATGACAAGAAAATATTACCAAGGCAAAAAATGGGAATAAGTTAAATGAAGACATTTATATGCACTCACAACAACAACAAAGTGCTTACAAAGAAAAACATTGACTAAGTCTTTGTTAATATACCTGATTGCATTGGGAAGAACTTTGTTGCATTTGTTGAAACATGCGAGCCATTCTTTGCTCCATTTCTTCGAATTGACTAAGTCTTTCCTTCATTTCGGCAAAACTTGCAAGTTTATCCTTCATAGTAGCCAAGGAAGCCTTCAGTTTTGCAACTTCGTTGTCCCTTGCTTGACTTGAGTGTATTTCAATGTCTGTGAGAGCACTCTTGCTACTTCGACCACTTGGGCTTGGACCAAATCCTACCCCACGAATACGACCTTTGCGCTCCTTACCCATCACTTTGGAACACATCATCTATTGACCATGCAATACTACCACTTATGTCAGATGACTGCAAATGATTCGAAGAATCATCCAACAAATCCTTCAAATCATCCAACAAATCCTTCATTTTGTCCTGATATTTGGGTTTGAACAAAACAAAAAAAGTTAGAAATCATATAGTTAAAATGACCCCACAAGATATATATACATATATATATATATATATATATATAGGATGAGACAAGCAACCACCAATATGTACCAGTAACCCTCAAGAGAAAATTGACAATCTACAGGCAACTCACCACATGAACCTCTCCAAAAAAAAAAAAAAAAAAAAAAAAAAAAGAAGTCCTAAACATCCACTGGGTATGCTGTAATATAACAAGGGAACTAAACAGAGAGGCCTCAACTCAGTAAGAATAACATTTCCACAATGAAATGGAGTTTGCTATGTAATCCAACAATCAAATGACCCCACAATAAAAACTAATGTGTATTGGCTAACATCAATTTGAAATATATCAATTTAAAATTGGAGTTTCTTGTTAGAAAAACATCATCATATGCCAAGTCACTAATGTGCACTGCTACATCTAAGCTTAGATCTTGCCATTTGTTCCTAGACATGGTTACATCCTAGATGATCCATCTCAGGCTAGTATGATGGTTGGAAAGTAATTCAGAATCCCCTCAAATCATAAGTCTAGTCCTATAAATGTAACTATCATACAAGTTGAAAAGACCAAAAGAAGAATGTGATTATAATTCCAGGGCTTAAGAAGAAATTTTCGATACATATAGTGAGGGGCAGTGAAATTCACAGCCAATCCAAATCCTCAAAAAAGGAGGAGGGCTTTGGAAGGTTGATGCCAGCATAACATTTAGTCACTTCATTACGAATGAAGAGTGAGGGGCAATCAACTTTATACCAGGAATTACTAATGCAACTTTCATACCATGAATACTAAGGAGTAGCAATGAAATATGAAAGGTTTCATGCCACAATATTGTTCCCAAACAACACTAACTTCTCCATCCAATCTACATTTTAACCTCAGCATCTCTCTCTAAGTCAATAACTAATTTAAAATTCATTAATTCCCATTACATTATTTTGTGTATTTGTATTTAGGAATTGGAAAAAGCCTTTCCTAAAACTATATCATATGAGATACCTTGAGTCATTTGTGGAATTCTCGAAAGTTTTATATCTAAGTCACAACCACCAAGAAATATAAGGGTGCACACATAGTGGGCTATAATAAACATATGCTAAAATGCAAGGTTGACATTAGAACTTGATCTCTGAAATTAAAGTTACACCTTTCATGAAATCATTCTTTAAAAGAAAAAAAGGGGGGTGTCATATTAATTCCAACATTTCAATCATGAAGGTGAAACATTGATAATAGTATATACTTACCGTTCTTTAATTCAATGACAAAAGAAGGGTATTTATAATGGTATAGTAAAAACAAATTTGGCAATAGCCATGGCATAATTAGCTTTGAGCTTACTTCTCTCTTTATAATTCCAAAGCTAGGCACAAACTACTGGTCTACACTACTAAGAACCATCAAATTTTACCATCAATCATTAATAACAATTATCATTGAATTCCTATTTTGTTTACCCCCAACTACAATGGAGAAATTACTCACCATTTTTGCTCTCACTACAAGATTAACTACAGATCCATCTTTACGAGTAGGATATAATACTGCACGCTCTACAGGACGTCCATCCGTTTTTGCCTACATTATGAACAGCATATTTATGTAGTGATAAATATCGGTTCCACATAAACTTTAGGAGAAGTCAAAATCATTTAAAAAATAGTCATAATACTTATTACCTTTTTTGCAGTGTGCACAGCAAAGCTACAAGAACCAGCAATATGTAAGTCATCCTGTTTAGAACGACGCTCCTTATTCTTATCTGACTCTAATTACATTCAACAAAATTATATGTTTATATATAGTATGCTTTAAGTATCTAAAGCCACTTTTAGCTAAACCAAAATGCAAACAATATTTACAGTATTTTACTAATTTATCAGAGTTGCACACAAAAAACTGCAATGTATTGGACACAAGCTACACAAAAAGGTCACTATAAAATTACCATAAATAAAAACTTTTAGCGCATCTATCTATACATTGTACATTAAAAGTGGCAGGAAATATGAAATTTGCTTGATAAATAAGATTACTCAAAGTTGACATATGCTTGGCACAAAAAGGTCACTCATTTTTAGAGCCATATGCTTAGGTTAATGATAATACAAAGATTTATCATAATCATGAGTTTCTCACATAAAATAAAAATTAAGTATCATTCATTAAATTCCAATATGTCATTTCAACTTTGCATAACATAAAACAATGAATCTCTAGTCTACCTTTCATGTGCATAAAATATGATCTTCACACACTACATTGTCAAGCTTCTTCATCACAAAGCAAGCATGGAAAACAAAATTAAATGCTTAATCATTTCTGTAAATACACTAAAACCAAACTGCAAATCTTCGAAAATATAACAATGGTGAAGCCACAAAAGGAGTTTAGCATAAAACAACTACAAGCCATCTAATTCAGTACTAATAAACTATACACCATCAAAGAGCTTTGTTGAATATTTTCTTATGAAATATGAAACACAACTTCTCATATATACTAGTTTCACAAAAAGTCCACAAAACTAACAAATCCTATCTGAAAGCAATCCAATATTATTCTCTCAATTTCTCAATAATCATTCTCATTTTGATATGATCCATGATGGAAAAGAGAGAGAAAATAAACATACCATTGCATCATCAGTATACCAATGCTCAACAAGTATTTCCCAATATTGTGTTATGCATCCCGAGGGTATGTTGTCCTTTACCCGTGCTTTGTTTCTTGAATGAGGTATATAATGCTGTTTCTTCAACCTAGACTTATGATCCCTCCAAGCCTTCCCAATTTTTTGTAAGGTAAATGTCTTCAGAGCCACATATGCAATAGGATCAACAGGGACACTGTATTTTCGCTACAATCAAATAATTAAGTTATCAAATTACAAATATTTTCATGCTAAAATACTTATGTAAAACCTAGTACAAAATGTCATAATTACAAGTATTATAACTTCTTTAATACCTCTACAAGACGCCAACACTCTTCTTTAAATTCTTCTGCTACGTCCTTCCAATTAAGAAATCTAATCGGGCACATGTGAGGTTTCCGCGCAATCGTACCCAAGAAACCAGTGAAAGTCCTCGCCCCATCATCAACCGGCTGATGCATACTATTTAGCAGCAACTTAATTTCTTCTTCATCGGGAAGATCCCAAATATCCAAGTACTTGCTTGGCCTGTAAGTGACACGTATAGGTGGCTGCACATCTGAATTTTGAAGGAGATAATATCAACCAATGTCAAACAACAAGGCATGCAAAGCTAAGGATGAGTCTAAATATTCTATTAAACAAGTGGTCATTATATGCTAAAGAAAACAAAATATTAGAAACATGCTGAATTATACTTATACTACACTCATATTACTTGTATAGTACTCATATGTTTGCCTATATAAAGACACTTTTTTTTACATTTTTATTCATATCAATATACCAAGAATTCCTTCTTCATTCCAAACACAACATAAACATCATAACATCAAAAGTTTTGATGGGATTCGGTGTATTAGTATTGATATGATCACACCCTTGTAACATCAACTTTAGCAATTTTAACTTAAGTGATTAAATGACAAAGAACATTTTGGGGGGGGGGGGGTTTACACTTGTAATTCTTGAGAAAATTATTTTATTAATTGTGTATAGATTTTTTTATATAGAATTAGAGCTTAATATCTTTTACCATCATGTCCAAATCATTGGTATAATGAAAAGTAAAAAAAGAAAATCAACTAGCACTCAGCTGAAAATCTTGAAATTCAAAGCTCATTGCTTTTTTTCTTTCTTCTTTCATCATTAGTTAATTAGTCTTGATTATATAATATATAGTTAGTAATTTATTTTTTGAATAAGAACTAAATTCATCTATACAAACTACAATATACATAGTAGATTTTTAGACTATACTTTGTTGTGGTAATTTTTTTTTTTTTTTTTTTTTTTTTGAGAAACATGTTGTGGTAAATATGTTGCATCGAATAACAACTTAATACTAATGGGCACAATAAATTAAACTTTCTTCTCAAAAATAAAAAACCTGAGATAGAACCTCAATTCTCTTAAAAATTAATCAAGCCTAAACTCAATTGAAATTCATTCAGCTATGCTTCAAGAGGCCAAGAACAAGTTGAATTCAACTGATCAAAAATCAATTACTTATGCTAATTTATATACCTAGTCAATTTGCATGTTTTAGATTGGTAAAAGGATGACAAAATTGTGGATATAAAATTATTATTAATTAAAATGGTCCAAACTAAAATATAAAAAAGGAAAGGCACTCACATAAATGGGCGCCACCCTAATCTAATTAAGCGTACTAGACATACTCTTAGCTATTAACATGTTTATGGTGTGAAGTAGATTTATCATAGCCATACCCTTAGCTATTAACATGTTTATGGTGTGAGTCAAATAGCCTTTCTTTTAAGGTTGCATGATGCAGGATCTCAGAATTAACACTCTAAGGAGAATCATAGAATTTTGTAGTAGGTAATGGTTGAGAGGAAACCAACTTACATGCCCATTTGTTTCATAAAATTTCATATAAGGGTTCACAACTTACATGCCCATATCTTGTGTATAAATGGTAAACTATTGAGTAAAAAACTCATAACTTGTGTAGAAGCTTCATGCGTTTCTTGGTCCCCCACTTCATCCACATCTTGTGAAGAAGCTCTTTCCAATGTTACACTCTTGGAACGAGTGCGCAGCTTTGTCTTTCGCCTTCCCATTTCAAGTGTCAAAGTCTAAAATAAACAAGTATGTAATTATCACAATGACAATTAATGGTACAAGTAATTGCAACACTAAAACTTCTCATAAAGCAAATCTATATATGACTACCCTTAAACAATGCAAATACAATATTTTCAATGAGAGCCCCAAATATCTCTCTTATTTCAGTAACATATACCACAAATTTCAGCATCTAACAATCAGATTAGAGAACATAAAAGGGAAACTAAAGAAACAATTACAACATCAAAATACCCAAAATAAGATAAGGTTTCATAGATAAATTTTCATGCAATTTTACAAGCATGGAAACCAAGACCTAAAATATAATGAGTGATAAAAAAGTATTAACTAGAGTCATCATGACTAAAGTCATCATCACTAGACTCATCATCATTGGACCCATCATCATTGGACTCATCATCATTAGACTTATAAACATCATCACTAAGCTCTTCATCATCGATAAAGTCTTGTTCAAGCAATTCATCCTCACTAATCAATGGTGTATCATAAATGATTCCTTCTTCATTAACTCGAGCCTAAGCATGGTTGTCATTTGCATCATCACATGCATCATCAGTAGTTACATTATAAGGGACATTCTCCATATACGTATCCACTTCTTCATCATCATCTATAGCTTCAATACCAACATCAAACACCTCCCTAGGTTTTGTTTTGACCACCACCATCCAATCTTTATGTCTCACATCCTCCACGTAAAACACTTGCAAAGTTTGAGATGCTAATACATAAGGTTCGTCAATCAATCGATCACTTATGTGTATCAATCTTGAAAAATTAACAAGGGGAAATCCGAAGTCATCTTTTTTGCATCCTCTCCCACTAATAACGTCAGCCCATTGACATTTGAATAATACATATCGATACTTTTCAGAATAGTTTAATTCAATAATATTGATTAGTACACCATAATAAGTAGCACCATCTTCAGTAACAACACAAACTCCACTATTTTGAGTTTTCCTAGCTGTCCCAGAATCTTTGGTGCGAAACTTCAAACCATTTATGACATAACGCTTAAACCGTTTTGCTTCATTATTTGAATATCGAGAAAACCATCTAACTTTATCAAAGAGTTCCTTTCTATTAGAGGCATCCATTGACATCACCTATTATAGAGAAAGGCTTTCATTATAAGTATACTATTTAAGGTGTTACAACTAAAAAATAGTTCTATATATATGCTTTACTTACATATTCCCTAAACCAACTGCAGAATTCCTCTATGTGCTGCTTTTGAATAACATCATCAGTCACATCAAAAGGCAAACCAGCCTTGATCTCCGCTATGTGTATACTGTGTAGACAAACATGTTAGTGTTAATCTAGAGTATTGTATTGGAATGTAGTTAAAGGATACGCAAGGACATATAACTTACTCGCAAAATGGGGTTATTTCTTCACAATTGAATAGCACATAACGATGTGCTTGGATCCATGAATTTGAATCTAGTGTAATGCTCACCACCGCACCCATGGATTCCTCAACATTCCTTACAGGCCGATTGAATGCAGTTTCAACAGATTTAAAATAGTGTGAGCAGAATGTTAAACATTCCTCTGCTATATACCCTTCTACAATGGAGCCTTCTGGATAAGTTTTATTATGCACGTAAGACTTAAGTCTTGATGAGTACCTATTGGAAAACCCAAGATCTATAATGGAAAATTGGTAAGTTAAACAAAACCAAATAGACCAAGTTAATATATGTTACCTCTCAATGGGATACATCCAACGATAATGAACTGGGTCAGTAACTTTGGCTTCGCTAGCCAAATGCATGACTAGATGTACCATCACTGTAAAGAAAGAGGGAGGGAGTATCCTTTCCAACTCGCACAATGTCACCGCAATTCTCTTCTCAAGAGCCCCAAGTTCCTCTACATTCAGTACTTTAGAACATATCTCCCTAAAGAAACAAGATAACTCAATTAAACTCCTACTCACTTCAGGGGACAAAGATCCGCGTATTCTATTGGAAAAAGTTGCTGCATTAAGATGTGATTATCGTGGCTCTTCATCCCACTAATCTTGCGTTCTTTGAGTTTAATGCAATGTGAGATGTTTGAAGAATATCCATCTGGCACTCTTACATCTTTCAAAACTTGCAAAAAACCATATTTTTCACTAGCATTCATATGGTAGCAAGTATGTGGCATACGTGTCTGATCATTCCCAATCTTTTCCAAGTGAAGTCCACTTCTTATACCCATATCCTTTAAATCTTGGCGTGCCTTCAAGTTATCCTTTGTCTTGCCATCCAAGTTCAACAATGTGCCAATTATATTATCGACTACATTCTTTTCAATGTGCATCATGTCAAGATTGTGACGCAACACATGGTCCTCCCAATACGGCAAGGTAAAAAATATACTTCTCTTCTTCCACACAGTTAATGCTTCCTCCCCTCTTTTTCTTTTATTGGTCAAATTAACTTTTTTCTTCCCAAACACATGATCAGCTACAGCATCCGTTTGTAACATGATTTCCCCTCCAGATACTGTAATAGGAGCTGATCTTATATCAACATGCCTATCAAATGATTTTTTTTCTTACGGAATTTATGATCCCTATCCAAGAATCGCCTATGTCCAATGTAACTAAATTTCCTTTCATATCTTAAGCAACGAGATTGACTATCATAATTACAAGAGGGACATGCAAGAGAACCTTTAGTACTCCAACCTAAGATATCACCATATGTAGGAAAATCATTTATGGTCCACAATAGTGCAGCATGCATTTGGAAAGATTTTTTGGAATACACATCAAATGTTTCTACTCCAATATCTCATAACTCCTTCAGTTCTTCTACTAGGGGTTGTAAGTACACATCTATATCGTTCCTGGGTGAGGTTGGACCAGGAATCAATAATGATAGCATGAAATAAGACTTTTTCATGCACATCCATGGAAGGAGATTGTATGGGATCAAAATGACAAGCCATGTACTATTAGTAGTACTCATATTTCCATACGGGTTGAATCCATCGGCTGCTAATCCAAGCCTTACATTACGAGGCTCGGATGAGAACTCTATGTACTTAGAGTCAAATGATTTCCAAGCCTCAGAATCAGCAGGATGCCTCATCAACCCGTCATTCACACAACCATTGGCATGCCACTTCATATGATTGGCTGTTTCAAGAGACATAAATAGTCTCTTCAATCTTGGCTTTAAGGAGAACCACCGTAGGATCTTTGCAACTTTCTTTTTTCTTCTCTTGGAGGAAGTATTAGTACTTTGTTGACCTTTAGACTCATCACTTTCCCATCTTGAAAGGTTACAGTTTGGACAAGCTTCAAGGTTGGCATTGTCCTTCTAATATAAAATACAATCTTTAGGACAAGCATGAATCTTTTCATAGCTCAAGCCCAGATCCTTAATAATCTTCTTAGCCTCATAACAATCTTTTGGCAATTTAGCATTTAAAGGAACAAAATCAAGCAAAAATTGCAGCAACATGATAAATGATTTGTTGGTCCAACCATTAAGACACTTCATGTGGTACTAATGCACAATGGCTGACAATTTGCTAAAATGCTTACAACCTTCATAACAAGGTTGATTAGCATCTTCAAGCAATTTCATAAACTGAACTGCATCTTCATTAGGACCTTCTGCAGGACCTTCTGTGGGTTGGTGCACACTAGGGACTTCTTCCGTTGGCCCAAATGCCATATCTGTTATGGGGAACATGTCATGCAACATGTCACGAAGATCGGCATACTCTATCGGGTTTTCTTGGACATGACTATTAGGAATTTCAGTAGAAGTCTTTGCAGACGATGATTCCCCATTAAAAATCCAAGGATTATAACCCTTACAAATCCCTTTTGACACTAAGTGAGCCTGTACAACATCTATAGGCCACGAATTTGTATGCACGCATTTTTTACATTGACATGAAATCGTTCCATCTAGATGTGCATGGTTAGATGCAAAATTCAGAAATTGTTGAACTCCATCTAAATATTCTTGCGACCTTCTATTGGTAATTTTCATCCAACTCTTATCCATTGCTATAAAGTGGTTTACAAAAAATACCTATAATGTGATTTCATGAAAACAGAAACCAAGAGTTAACACACATTTCATTTACACAATTTCATTTGAATTTAAGAAACAAATCATCTTTAATCATTCACTTTTAGCTATGTTCCTAATCAAACAATGAATTTAAATGCATAGAGAAGTTACCAATACATTTGGTAACTATAACATCATTAGTAGCAATATTCTTTAGGAAAAGCTCATCTCTTTAAATATGCAATTCCATTTTAGCGTTTCACATGTGTATGTCAAAAAGATAGAGAAAAGCCCTTAAAATGAATTAATCAAATAAAAACAACTCAATAACAATCATCCAATATTACACAAAACAGCCAACACTCCCAATATCAGTTAAAACCACCTTATTACTCCATGCAAGCCACCTGCTTGCCCCAATTCAACAACCCACCACAAACACACAGAGAGAGAGAGAGAGAGTACCTTAAGTCTTAAACAAAGGAACTTCACTTGCTTTGATCACACGAACTTATAGTGCCTCTTCTTTTTGCAATTTGCCAACAAGAAAAGAATATATATATATATATATATATATATATATATGAACCTAAGTTAATTTTCAAACAAGACTCACTTCAAAGCAATTCAGTTGAGAGTGAGTCACAAAGGAAGCATATCTAGAAACAACACACAAGTTTGTGTTGTGCAAAATGAAATATAAAACAGCTTCAACTACAAACTCTATAGAGGACTCTAGAAGTCATCACCATAATTGTGAGTGCAACACAACTGTTTTACATGGTTGCTATGTTGGGGTTGGAAGTGTTTCACGAAGACCAAGACCCTATGGTGGAAGAGTTTGGCCAAAGTTCATTCATACTATGCGTGTTGACCATTTATAATTTTGACTCATATATATATATATATATATATATATATATAGTTATACATATGGACATTGTGCACGTATCTCAGTTCTTAAAATTCTTTCAACTAAAACGACATTGATATTGATATTGATATTAATATGATACTTTCAACTTTTACGTATCTTATACTCTTTAAATCTTAACTTTACGTCTCATTTTGAAAGATTTACAAAAGAAATTTGTACACTTCTTGGTTGGACCACTAATTTGTATGGGTCTTACAATATACACCTTTATTATTATTATCGTTATTATTATTATTTTTAGGAAAATTTGCCAACTGATGAGAGACTCTCCAATCAATTATAATAATCAAATAAGTCTTGATAGGAAGTTTGATATTACAAGATAAATCTCAATCATGTAATGCTGATCACAACTAAACCGTGTATACTATGGCATATGGCACACCGGTCATGTCGGGTTAGGCTGTTTTTTGGTGGTGATGATTTGAATTTTATTTTATCATTTTTGACTTTCATATTTTCATTTTAGTATTTTTATTATAAAATTACATTAATTTAATTAGAATTACTCATGTTTTATGGAATCTAGCATGTGCTTACAATTACAACTGCTCATGGATTTGATTAGAATTGGTATTAGGTTTTTGTTGTGAGGGGACCATTTAACAAATATATATATATATGCATGTAGCCGTAAAACATATATCAGGGAAACATGGAAAAAGTAGTGTTAAAGCAATTTATCATATAGCTCAATTAGTAATGCAAACCTTTTCTTGTTTTCTTTATATCAACCTTGTTTAAGTAAGATTTGAGTTTAGCTTATGCGCTCTATACTCAACATGCATTGTTTAAGTAAGGTTTGAGTTTATCATACATCCCCAGATATGAACAAAGCCTACACTTCTCACATTTTCTCTTGAGAATTTATCAATAGGCCTCAAATGAAGAGACTTTGACTTCAACTCCTCCCCATGCTTACAAAATCAACTCTCACGTCCCGATGCTTATAAAATTATTAGCATACTTTGCTCTAAATAAAACTATATACTAAAGCTTTAAGAAATTTAGAATACCCGAGAAGCTATACCCAAATGGCAACAATTAAGCACATGACACAATCAATTAATAAGCAAGTGACTCTAAACCCTCAATTACAAAGATGATACAAAACTTTACTAATAAACTGCCTCTTATAATTAGCTGCTGGTGTCAAGTACCAAGTGTTGATGCTGCACTGCTGTTGTTACAGGTGCTTGCTTTCTGATTCAAAACTTTACATACTCATGCTTACATGTTGCGATATTTAAGCTTGGTTGGTTCTATTAGTACTTTACCATTAGTAAATTGATTTGATAAAGGCACCTTAAAAAGCAATTAGTTGGAGTCCACAATTAGTGTTGGTGGTCTCCTCAATTCCAGTTATCAGCTCTTGTAGGGATCGATCTTGATAGCTTAGAGGAATCTCCAATTACAGAAATTTGAATGTTTTCCCTGTCACAAGTCAAAAATCAGCACAATTAATGTATGTCCACTATATAAGAATCAAAACAGAAATAGGAACTACAAAAGGACAACGGCTCCACTAAACCGTGCTGAAACAGAAATAGGAACTAGCTACTGCTAATAACTGAGTATGGGTCCTCTAAAAATCAATCAGCCAGCCAAGCAAGACTCCATTTCACGATTGAGATTTTATTTTTTGGATTTGATTGTATGTACAATACCAATTACACAATATTAGATATACTTCAGATTTGTAACATTTAATCTTCGCCATGAAATATATTCATTTTCACATCTCTATAGTTTAAACCCCAAGGTCCTCAACTAACTCATAAATTCTAAAGATGAGAATTTCCAGATAATATTTTAGGAAAGTAGAAAGCATAGACATTTCATGGGCTTACCGCTTACATGCATGTGGGACTTGGGAAGATGGTTTTTGATGGGCCTTGAGTGGAAAACTCTGTCCATCCCCATTTCCATTCCCCTCATTTTCATCATACCATATAAGAGAAAACTTTCATTTTCATCCTTTTACACCCAACCAAAAGGACCAGAAGTATGCATTTGAATTAAATTTTTTTTTTTCTGATTTAATAAAAAAATAAAAATAAAACACTAATATTAGAAAAGAAACAAGTTTGGGACAATAAAATAGTCAAAAGAATCAAGTTAAATGTTTATGTATCAAGGCACTTTTTCATTATTCTCTCTCTCTCCAAAAAAAAAAAAAAAAAAAAAAAGTAACGTAGAAAATGACTTGTCAGCCTATGCTAGGCTTGTGAAGGAAATTAAGTGCAGCGTGGGCTATGCATTCTTATCAACTGATGCATTGTGGTCTGATAGTTTTTAGACCCCTTAAAACAATTGATTTAACCTAGGTAATTAGCCAAGTTGTTACTTAGTCCAATTAAACAAGTCTAGGTTATCACAATAACAAAGATCAAATCATGCAAAGCAACGGAAAATAAATAACACAAGATATGATCACCCAAGAAACCAAACCGGTAAAAACTTGGAGAGGATTTGACCTAGCTATCCTCAAGGTAAACTTGAATTCACTATCTTGAAAGAATCGAAGTTCATACAATAAGACTTACAAGCCCCCACGCTCGACTTCTTATTACTACCAACCAGTAGAACTTACTGACACGACCACGTGCAAGCTCCGAATCCACGGACTCCTTCTTTCTTGGATTCACCACCAAATACAAGCACACCCGCTTGTGTTTTCTTTAAGCTTCAATGGCAGCAACTGAATTGATCATCAAGGTGTAGATAAATCTTCTCCTTGAAAACCCTAAATTTATGTAAAGGAAAGCTCCTTTAGATCTCACAAGAGATTTACACAAACCGCAATAATGATCAACACTAAAACGTGGCTAGGGTTTGCCTTTTATACTTAGGACAAATAAAAAACCCTAAAAACGTTTTAAAACACTTAGGGCTAAGTTGGAAAAATCTACAGAAAATCATTCTGCTCGAGCTTCGATCGATCGAGCCAGGCCGAAAGACACAATGCTTTCCTGCTTTAACTCGATTCCAACTTTACATAAATGCACAACTTTAAGCTAGTCTAAAACACTTCTAAACACATTGTTTTGATCATGGTTTGCCAACAATACAAATTAGAGTTCTAAATACATAAAATCCTAAGACTTTGGAACCTAACAAACTCCCCCTTTGGCAATCCGTGACAAAACATAACTAGAAGCTCAAAGTTTAAAAAAAAAAAAAAAAAAAAAAAAAAAAAAAAACCCTTTACAAAATAATGCTCATAAAACAAATTCAATCATAACTACTATCCATCAGTTGCAAGTGTAGACAGCAGCTCAATTGAATTAACCTGTATATTTCCTGACACACTAAACAAAATGCATAACCGCATGTGTGGAAACAATATAAGTAAACAAATTAACTTCTTGATTTCAAACAACATACAATAAAGACATATATCAATGAATAACTCATAAATATAAAACAATAAGCAGTTTGAAACAAGAAACATATAAAGTACCAACATAACATAATACTCCCCCTAACATGAATATCCCATAAAAAAAAAAACATGGCAAGAGCTAAAAATGTAAAGTACAAAGTGAAGCACCTAGATACAATCTAAACTCCACAAGCTCCAACCAAAATAAATAAACTCCCCCTGAAAGCATAAACACTACAAAGTACTCCCCCTTTTTGTGACGGAATGCCAAAGGGCAAACAAAAATCCATCATCAAAAGGGAGGTGATCTAAATTGCGCTAACTCCACACGCAAGGCACGGATCTCATCTAGCATGTCCACCAAAATCTGTCCATGAGCCGCTTGAACGGTCAAGACATGATCCAACGTACGACGAATGTTTGAATCATCTGAAGTAGTCGGTGGAGGAACATCAGCATCAGCAGCAACACCCGATGTCTCAGCAGCATCAGCACCTATAGAAGAGGGAGGAGGGGGAACACCACTAGATGACGCATCTCTAGGACGTGAAGGAACAACTCTCAAGTGAGCAGCCCTCTGTCGAAGAAAAGTGGCACCTGTGGGAGCAATAACATGCACAGACTCAACAGACGGGAAACCATCTAGACCTAAAAAGAGCAAAATCCTATGAATGAAAATAGGATGAATAAGCGCATGCCCTACGGCAGAACTCCTATGAACCTTGTTCAAAGAACGAAGGAACAAATGAGGAAAACTGATAGACGCTCCAGAAACAAAGGCATACAAAAACACACATCGTTTTAGAGGGATGGTGTGAAAGTGAGAAATAGGCCACAACGAATGACACGCTATCCTAAAGAAAAGATAGGCAGTCTCAGTAAGCTCAACAGACGTGATCCGAGGATTAGAACTCCACTGGATAGATGACCCAGTGATGTATGACATGACTACATCTAATAAGGGTGACTCATCATAGGAATAGACAGGCTCCCGAACAAACCAGCAACCCAAGAGCCTCAGCCACTACCCTAGGGGTAATGGTGAACTCAACACCTTGTATCCAACTCCTAACAAGGGTGTTGGAATCATAGACGTGGCAAGAGAGGTTCGAGAAGAACTCTCTAATCAGGGCGGTCGGGGGTGGATGATCTATCTCTAAGAGAGGCAACCAACCTCTAGACTCAAAATTGGCCCTAATGGCCAGATCAAGCTCATCTAAGACTACAGCTCGCTCAGCCCAAATCTTATGCTTACTGTTCAAGGTCTCAAAGGCTTCTCAGCTTCTATCATTCCTAAACACCTCACTCCTAGAGGAAGACTCAGAGGAAGTGGAAGGGGTCCTATGGGCTCTAGTTTTCCTAGGCATGGTGCTAGGATAAGAACCAAAACACAGAGCCAAAGAACAAAAACAAAAAACCAAGGGCAGACTGCAAGTTAGCACAAAAAAAAAATATAGAATTAAAATCTATATGATGCATGACAAATTTAAATGGTATGATGCATGTTCTAATGCAATGAATTAAGTCCAAAAAGTTCAAATTCACAAAATTGGCTTAAACATAGAGGTATTAACACAAAAACCCCAAAATTTGGAAAACCACTTGATCAATTTGAAAAATATTAACGAATTGATCATTACACATGATAGAATTCAAAAATTAATTACCAAATACATCAATTTGATAAGCCAATTTCATCAATTTAACCCAATTAGACAAAATCCCCAATTCAGAACAATTTCAAACCCTAGAATTTTCAATTTTTCAAAAACCACAAAATTGATCAAATTAAACTACAAGAATCATGATTAGAACATCCTAGAACAAAAACCCATTGATCAATTTTACCAAAACAGGTTTGAATCATCAAAAACCCCAAAATATAGAAAGTGCCAAAAATACCCAATACAATGCATGAAAAATGCATGAAAATGTGAAATAAAATGCAAAAGGAAGGGCAAAAGAGACTTACCGGCCTTGAAGGACAAAAACCTTGCAAAAATCTCGGAAGAAAATGACAAAAAATCTTTGGTGGAGCCTTAGCCAAGTCGGAGAGAGAGAAAAGGTTGAAAATATTTGAAAAAGTACCTTTTGAAAAAGACATTCTAACCTTTAAAAAAAAAAAAACATGTTTTACGAGTTTCGATCGATCGAAAAACAGCCTCGATCGATCAAAACAAACAGAGACTCTATCAAAACAATTTGAAAAGAGTTTGATCGATCGAAAAACAGTTTCAATCGATCGAAACAGACAAAGGCTCTCTCTAACATAAATAAAAATTTTCGATCGATCGAAAAACAGAATGGATCAATCGAAATGGGCAGAGGCTCACCAAATTTGAGGAAAAACACAGTTTTTTGAAAAAAACATTTAGAATCAACTCAAAGCATTGAAATTTAAGAACAAAATGCATGAGTATGAGATGATATGATTTTCAAAACAAGAATTTTAAGCCTAAATTCCCAAAAAACAAAATTTCTTGCATTCTCCACAAATTTTCAAGCAACAAATTAATTTTGCATAAAATTCAAAATATTTGCAAAACTTGGTTGGTCAGACCATAAACACATACAATAACATGTACAAAGTTTAGCAAAGAGTAACTCGTGTAGTGTGTGCAACTAGCAAAAACTTGAGATATATGTGAGGTGATATGTGAATAGCAATCAATCACAAAGTCTACAAAATTCATCACAAAGAATTTAAAAGAGACTATCACCTAAAGAGTTACATCATATAACTCTCACATCTCCTAGATCATAAGCTTGCAATCATGTAAGTTTCTTGAATTTATGCCTCATAATATACATATCAATTTTAAGTCATGTGAGTTTGGCATCAAGCCTAATAGTACACACCAATTTTGATTTTAAGAATTAAGCAATTTAAACCGAGGCTTCACTTTATGTTTTTTTTGTGCATGTGCTACACTTTCTCGAGCATAAAATCTTATGATATGCACTAAGGTGTTCATGATTGGTTAGCGAACAGTGGTGAGATGGTTATTTATGCCTTTCTCTAAAAGTTCAAGTCCAACATTCAAAAACATGTGACTTCAAGATTAAGACAGTGTAATCAAAAACCATAAACATCTTTCCCACACAACATGCACTACAAAGCTTCAACTAGTAAAGTGCAATAAGTAAGCTCATCAAAGCTAAACAAGATACAAAAGACATGTTATGCGAAAATAAGTTGACCAACCTTGTTCTCAAAAACCAAGAAGAATAGTACAAAACAAAATTTGCTTCCTTTTTCTTTTTTCTTTTTTTTAAAAAATGTTTCTTTTAATAAAAAAAACTTAGAATGAAATGCATGAATGTTATGCAATGCAAATCCTAGAAAACAAAAACACAACAAAACCAAAGAACAATGGTCACAAAGGGTAGAGCAATGAAGCACAAGGACCATGTCAGAAAGACTCAGTTAGTTTGAGTCTTTTGCATCCAAAACCTTTTAGATGCACCATGAGCATTGGAGTTCTTATTCACATGAGAATGATTACCAACTTCAGGATTGGAATAAAGGTTTAAAACATTTACCAATTCAACAATAAGTACCATAGGATCTTGTGCTTGAGGCACAGGTACTTTTGGTTTATTTGCTCTCTTTGTAGCTTACAGCTTGTAACAGTTTGGACGAATGTGTCCAGACTTTTCACAAAAGTGACAAACCCATGCAGGCTTATCATGTGTCTTGTCCTTAGATAGGGTAGGCTTCTTAGACTTAGACTCTTTTAGATCAACCCTAATCTTCCTAGATGATGAACCTTCTATGGGTTTAACAACCTCATTCACAGGGGGTTTGATAGTTTCACTCACTATCTCACTCACGAAAGGTTCAGAAGAAGAAGATGAAGGAACAAACTTTATGGAATGGGGAGTAGACACAGAGATGCTTTCAACATAACTTACTCCAGTTTTGTCAGAAGAAGACTTTTGAACACTCAGCATTTGATCAAGTTTAGAACTAGCAGATCTAGCAACAGATAAATCAAGTTCCAAAGATTTAACTTTATCAAGCAAAAGCATATTCTCAGTTCTCACATTGTTCAAAAGTTCATTAGCATCAAACAGTTTAACAAGCAAACTCTTCTTGAAGCTCAAGAGATTCAATTTTCTTCAGGCCATGTTCAACATTCATAGCATCCTTTGCAGCAACTTTGCAAAGTTTATTATAGGCCTCTTGAAGATCTGCATCTTTAGAGA
Organism: Quercus lobata; assembly: GCF_001633185.2. Classification (NCBI taxonomy): domain Eukaryota; kingdom Viridiplantae; phylum Streptophyta; class Magnoliopsida; order Fagales; family Fagaceae; genus Quercus; species Quercus lobata. The sequence goes on from NC_044907.1 coordinate 83,736,535, forward strand.
GTTCCCCATCAGAAGGGTTCTCTTCAACAGATATGCTCTCATCGACTACAACAGTAGCGGTGAAAGTAATGAAGTTTCCATCCTCATCACAATTAGACTCATTATTAGAAACTTCACCATCACTAAGGTTTACAGCCATAGCCTTACCCTTAGACTTCAAATAGGTAGGACATTTAGATTTCATGTGTCCATACCCTTGACATCCAAAACACTAAAAGCCCAAAGAATTATTGGAAGATTGACCTACTTTTTCTCTAGGTTTATCATTATTGTTAACCTTAGTGGGATCATGCTTCCTAAAGTTTCTAGGTTCAGCAGTGTTTGTGCCTCTTGCCTTTCTATTACTATTCCTGAGAAAGTTTCTAAAGTTCTTGGCAAGGTAGGCAATCTCTGTAGCAGAGAGCTCATCATCAAATCCACCACCTTCAACATCATCAACTGACTTAAGAGCCATTGATTTGGATTTGGTAGTTTTGGGTAGATCCAACTCATGAGATTGAAAATTTCCTACAAGTTCATCAACAGGGATGGAGTCCACATCCTTGCTTTCAGTAATGACAGTCACCTTGGGTCTAAAGTCTTCAGTTAAAGATCTAAGAATCTTCCTAACAATTTTAGGTTGATCATAGATTTTACCCAAGTTAAAAGCAGAATTAACAATATCATTCAATTTAGCATAGAATTCATCAAAAGATTCATCATCAGACATCCTAATGCTTTCAAATTTAGAAGTCAATTGCTGCAATTTATTGATTTTGACAGCCTTTGTGCCTTCATGCATAGTCTGGAGGATATTCCAAGCAGTATGAGCAACCTCAACATTAAAGATTCTCTTAAATTTCTCCATAGAAACAGCATTAAAGATCGCATTCATAGCCTTGCTATTAAATGCAGCTGCTTCTTTTTGAGAAATTTCCCACTCACTAACAGGAGTAGTGGGCTTCTCCCATCCGTATTCAACGGAGTTCCACACTCTCTCATCAATGGATTTCAGGAATGCTTTCATCCTTACTTTCTAATAAGCATAATTATTCCCATCAAAGTGAGGAGGAATAACTAGAGAGTGTCCGTGTTCCATGATAACAGGGGTCAAGGATCAGCTCAGTAATCAAAGGATCAATAACAAAAGAGCTACCCGATCTGATACCACTTGATAGTTTTTAGACCCCTTAAAACAATTGATTTAACCTAGGTAATTAGCTAAGTTGTTACTTAGTCCAATTAAACAAGTCTAGGTTATCACAATAACAAAGATCAAATCATGCAAAGCAGCGGAAAATAAATAACACAAGATATGATCATCCAGGAAACCAAACCGGTAAAAACCTGGGGAGGATTTGACCTAGCTATCCTCAAGGTAAACTTGAATCCACTATCTTGAAAGAATCGAAATTCATACAATAAGACTTACAAGCCCCCACGCTCGACTTCTTATTGCTACTAACCAGTAGAACTTACTGACACGACCACGTGCAAGTTCCGAATCCACGGACTCCTTCTTTCTTGGATTCATCACCAGATACAAGCACACCCGCTTGTGTTTTCTTTAAACTTCAATGGCAGCAACTGAATTAATCATCAAGGTGTAGATAAATTTTCTCCTTGAAAACCCTAAGTTTGTGTAAAGAAAAGCTCCTCTAGATCTCACAAGAGATTTACACAAACCGCAATAATGAGCAACACTAAAACGTGGCTAGGGTTTGCCTTTTATACTTAGGACAATTAAGAAACCCTAAAAACGTTTTAAAACACTTAGGGTTGAGTTGGAAAAATCTGCAAAAAATCATTCTGCCCGAGTTTCGATCGATCGAGCCTGTCTTTCGTTCGATCGAGCCAGGCCGAAAGACACAAAGCTTTTTTGCTTTAACTCGATTCCAACTTTACATAAATGCACAACTTTGAGCTAGTCTAAAACACTTCTAAACTCATTGTTTTGATCATGGTTTGCCAACAATATAAATTAGAGTTCTAAATACATAAAATCCTAAGACTTTAGAACCTAACATGGTCCAAACAAAGTACAAACTTCAAAAGCTCCAAAATCGTTTCCAGTTGCTTTTCAACTTTTTTTTTTTTTAAGATTCTTCTCACTCCTTTATAAGTTATAACTCTCCTTGAAAGGGTTTTCTATGTTGAGGGCATGGAAAGTTTTTTTTTTTTTTTTTTTTTTGGTAGAAAGGGCATGGAAAGTTGGAACTTATTAGTAAAAAAAAAAAGGGAAAATAAAAATACCATTTTTAACGGTTAGACAAAGTAATTCATGTAACAACCTCATGATTGAAAGGTTATGTATTTTAATTTTCAAAAGTTTAAGTATAGATCCTTAAGTGCAGTGCGGTACGTTTCTCCAATTAAATTCAGTCACATACTTATATTGACCAATATAATAAAGATATTAATTGTTATATTTTTTTACAAAAAAATTCAATTCAATTGTATGGTTCATTAGTCAATATAACCGCATAATATAGAATCTAATTGGATGACATAGCTAGGGTACGACATCTAAGGAGACACCTAAGTAAGGAAGTTATATATACCAATTTCTCGTATAATATTTATTATTTAATTTGTTATATGAATGATTTAGTACTAATTTCTTTTATTATATACTTTCTCATCAAATACCCAAAATATTTATAAAAAAAAAAGTTTTACAATAAGACAGCACATCACTGTTTTGGCAGGTGTGAACTTATTACAATCTCAAATCCAAAAGTAAAAGAAAAAGGAAATTATTGCTATCATTTATGTTCCATAAATTTAAAACAGAAAAAAAAAAAAAAAAAAAAAAAAAAAAAGAGGAGAGAGAGAAAAAAAAAAAAAATCAACCCTCTATGGCCCATTAGTACTTGAAATATATTTGGATTGATACATTCACAACATAAAAAAGTCCTTTTACCCTAAGCCGAATATACAAAATAATTGCTATGAAATATGACATTGTTGGTAATGATTAATTGTTTGACAACAAAAGCAAACTAAAAAGACAGGATGCAGAAAAAAATCCATGGAACAGGGAATTCATCCTCACACAACCACAAGCTTGCTTGGAAATAAAGCCAAAAAACAGAACTCATGAACATCAATTATTGCCATGATTAATTGTTATCACTTTGACTAAGATTATCATTATATTAATACTTCCTGTTATTATTCACTTCTATTAACAGTATTACTGGTATATATACTGATTAAATATATTCTTTTCAAACAAAAGGTACATTAAGGCAGCCGAAAGTGGCTCTTGATGATTCTATTAATAGACAATTGGTTAACTAAAAACAGAATATTTCAAGTACTTCCCTTCTAATCAATCCCAATCTAACATCTCTGTCCTACATGTGATTAGTTAGAAGTATCTCAGATGTGATAATTTCTTTTAGATGTGATAAAACCATGTTGGAATATAACTGTAAAGATTAACTCAATGGTGAAAATAGACTACAGAGGCAGTTAGATTTAACAAAGTGAAGGTTAAAAAAAGCACCTTTGGTTCCTTCACGAAGTGACTTGGCAACACGAAAAGGGGTCTTCTTGAGACCCTCTCTATTAATATCCTCCCCTAAACCATGCAATAGAACTCTGACAGCATCTTCAATGGCTATAGTCTCTGGTCAATGGAACCTAGTTTCACTCCATTCTCAAGCTCCAAATCCCCACAATCACCAATCCGAGGAAATAAAAAACAACATATATCAATAGTTATATAGACATGCACAAACAAATTCAATGTTATAATACCTTAAAAAATTGAAAGAAAAGTAGATAGAGAGAGAGAGAGAGAAAGATACCTGAAGAAGACGAGAAGGTATTTTTGGGATTGTGAAGAAATTGGTCTGAGGCTGAACAAACTTTTTCTCTCACAGACAAAGACACAGTAGCAGAAGCAAAGCAATCCCTTAAAGCCGAATCAAAACCCCAAAGAATTTGCGTCACTGTACACGATTTTGGGATTACATTTTGTCATAGAATGTTAATAATGATACGAAGTTTCATTCTTCAATCTTCATGAAATTTTTTTTTTCATCCAAAATTTCTTGGCTCACCTGCAAAGGAAGCTTTTCCTTTCCATTCTTATAACTTGTGCCAAATTCTCTCTTTAATATAAATGGCCAACCTTGATTACCTTATTGACGATTTATATACCTATATACAAGTTAATTAAAAGTTAAATATAAATTAAAATTTATTTTACGCAAGAGCCTTATTACAAACTTCTCAAAAAAAAAAAAAAAAAACCCCACAAACTATTTGAAATTTTAGCCCAACGACTCAGAATACAACAACGCAATTTCCCTCTTTCTCCATCCTTTTTCGCGCCAAGAGATCCAATCCTCACAACCAAACAGACCTCTTCACATTTCCCAGTAATTCCATTTTCCATTTCCACTACCAAGCTTCTTCCTTTTTCCAGCACACAAGCAATGGGAGCTCAAAAAATCAAAACCCTTCCTCCAAATCCACACTCCTTCGAAACCCTATTCTCCTCAATCCATTCCCCACAGGTAAAATTTAAACACAGTCTTTTTAAGATCACTTCTTAAATTTCCAGTTTCTCGTTTCTCACATTTCTAAATTATTTTAAGGATTTCACCAAATCGATCTACTTTCTCTTATTCAACTTGTCCCTAAACGCACGACTTCACCATTCCGATTTCGAAGCCGTGTACGGACTCTCTCAAACATTTTTGTTCGAAGATCTCGATCGGCGATTCAAGCAGCTCTTCGTCTTCGGTCGAAATCAGGTACGGAAGTGTGGGCCAGCTAATTTTGATTCTTAGATGCTGTTTGGTTGTTTTAAATTGTTAAGAGTTTGATCCGGAGAAAGTTGGGGCATTGCTTTTGATTGTGAAGGTTTGGTTTCTTGAGAGAGAGAATGAGAGTTAGGAAAGTTGTGTGAAAGTGCTGCTAATGTTGGCATATGCGGAACTTTTACTAAAAAATAGCAATGGATTACAAGGTTTTTTTTATTTTGTGATGCAGAGCTGCTGCTCCTGCACAATGCTAGGCAGATTTTTCTGATCTGCATAAACCAGTACAATAGCACTTATTTATACTTGAAAGAGTCTTCTAGACTTCTAGATACAAGTAACTGACCCTTAGGAACACAGAACACCAACAGACCTGAAATACTAACAGCCATCATCTAGAAATTTCTTTATTAAAATTACAAATTAATTCTAACACCCCCTCTTAATTTGTAATCTTTAATTGCTTCTTGAACCACTCCATTCTGTCAACTGTAGCTGCTTTGGTGAGAACATCTGCTGGCTGATCATTGGTACTGACAAATTGCAGTTGGATTTCACCTTCACCAACCAAGTCTCGAATAAAATGGTGCCTAAGCTCAATGTGCTTAGTCCTTGCATGAAAAACAGGATTCTTAGTCATTGCAATAGCTGACATATTGTCACAGCAAATAACAGTAGGTTCTTCAATTTTTTGTTGCAAATCTGAAAGTAATCTCCTTAGCCAAATAGCTTCACATGCTGCATCAGTTGCTGCAATATATTCAGCTTCTACTGAAGATAAGGCAACTGTCTTTTGCTTCTTTGAACTCCAAGCAATCACATTTGATCCCAAGCAAAAGATGTAGCCAGATGTGCTTTTTCTGTTATCAAGTGATCCAGCCCAATCACTGTCAGTGAAACCAACAAGATTGTTGCCATTCTCCTTTTTGTATAAAATGCCTTGCTTCTTGGTGCCTTGCAGGTAGCGAAGAACTCTTTTTGCTGCTGCATAATGCAGCTTGCTAGGCTGATTCATGAACCTTGATATAAGGCTGACTGAATGAACAATATCTGGCCTTGTATTTGTGAGATAAATCAAAGAACCAACAAGGCTTCGATACGTCTTTGCATCTGCCTTTTCCGCTGCATCTTCTTGCTGCAATTTCTCATTAGAAGACATAGGTGTGGACACTGGTTTACATGCTGCCATGTGAAATTTTTTAAGCAAATCTTCAATGTACTTTTCTTGGCAAATAAAAACTTCACCTGTGGACTGTCGCACTTGAAAACCAAGAAAGTATTTCATCAAACCCAAATCAGTCATCTCAAATTCTTTCATCATGGCCTTTTTAAAATCCTCAACCATCTTCCTATTTGTGCCCATATAGATCAAATCATCAACATATAAGCAAATTACTAGAAAATCTCTAGTACCTTCACGCTTGACATAAAGTGATGGCTCACATATGCTTCTTTGAAAACCATTTTGGCGAAAGTAGCCGTCAATTTTGCTATTCCAAGCTCTTGGAGCTTGCTTTAGGCCATACAATGCCTTACAAAGTCGATAGACTTTGTCTTCTTTGCCTTTCTTCATGTATCCCTTCGGTTGCTCTACGTACACTTCTTCTTCTAAGTCATCATTTAAAAATGCTGACTTAACATCAAGCTGAAATACTTCAAGCTCCATTTGTGCAGCAAGAGCTAAGAAAGTTCTAATAGTTTCCATGCGAACAACGGGTGCAAATGTTTCATGGAAATCTACTCCAGGCTGTTGCGAATAGCCTTTTGCAACCAAACGTGCCTTATGCTTTTGAATTGAACCATCTTCATTGTACTTAGTTTTGTAAATCCATTTTAAGCCAATCACATCTCTTCCATTAGGCAGGTCCACAAGCTCCCATGTCTGATTCTTCTCAATGCTAGCAATTTCTTCATCCATGGCTTTTGCCCACACATTCTCCTTTGCAGCATCTTCAAAGGTTTGTGGCTCACTAGCAAATAATGCAAATTCACAAGATTGATATATATCTGACAATGAGCGAAACTTCCTTGGAGGGCTGTCTGAATCATAAGTATCTGCATTTGGCAAGACCGTGCTTGAAGATCTAGTTGGAGATGATGTTGCTCTTGGGGCTTCTTCAGAATTCATGCTTGGAAGTGAATTAGACTTGTCTTGAAAATCAAGAGAAGCAGGAACTTCCAAGTTTTTGCTTTCTTGGACATTTTCCTCCCATTGCCATGCCGCCAACTCATCAAAAATAACATCTCTTGCAATCACCAACTTGTTTGTCTTGGGATTCAAAAGGCGAAATCCCTTAGACTCATCACTATAGCCAATGAAGATATACTTTTCCCCCTTTTCATCAAACTTCTCTCTTTCTTGTGAGGGAATATGAGCATATGCTATGCAGCCAAAGACTTTAAGCTGATTCACCATAGGTTTTCGCTTATGCCAGGCTTCAAATGGAGTCTTGTTTCTAACTGCTTTTGTTGGAGAGCGATTGAGAATATATGCTGCTGTGTTGACAGCTTCTGCCCATAGCATGTTGGGTAATCCCTTGCCCTTGAGCATGCTTCTAGCCATTTCTTCAATTGTTCGATTCTTCCGTTCAGCTACTCCGTTTTGTTGAGGAGTTCTTCGAACTGTGAGCTGCCTTTGAATGCCATTTTCTTTACAATATTGCATAAATGGCTTATAGATAAACTCCCCACCACGGTCAGTTCTCAAGATCTTCATTTGATGACCACTTTGCCTTTCAACAAGAGCTTTAAACTGAAGAAAAAATGAGAATGCTTCTGACTTTTGATCAAGAAAATAAATCCACATCATCCTTGTATAATCATCAACAAACAAAAGAAAATATCTTTTGTTGCTCAATGATGGAGTTCTAGTTGGCCCACATATGTCTGCATGCACAAGCTCTAAAGGAGCACGAGCTCTCCAGGCTGTCTTTGGAAATGGAAGACGATGCATCTTGCCATATATACAACCTTCACAAACGTTGTCATTTTTCTGAATTGAAGGAAGACCAACCACCATATTTCTTTGCTTCAGCAATTGAAGGCCTTGATAGTTCAAATGGCCATATCTTAGATGCCAAAGATGAGACTCATCAACAACCTCACTTTTCAAAGAAATTTTCTCATGTAATGGCATGCTAAGAGGGAAAACATTATTTTGTGACATTCCAACCTTTGCCACTGTCAATTTGTTTTTCTTATCATACACAGTACACACACCATCATCAAAGTATAAAGAATAACCTTTTCTAAGCAATTGACCAACACTAAGAAGGTTTTGTGATAAGCTTGGCACATAAAGAACATCATGAATAAATTTTTGGTTACCTTCTTCAGTATGGACAGCAATGGTTCCTTTTCCTTCAACTTTCTTTAGCTTCCCATCTCCAAGCTTTACTACAGAAGTATAGCTCCGATCAAGTTCCACAAAAGACTTGGAATTCATTGTCATATGACTGCTGCATCCACTATCCAGAAACCATGTATCTTGTGTTTCATGTAGAGCATTCAAGCAAGAATAAAATAACTGATTTTCTTGACTATCTTTTACAAAATTGGCATCATTTTTCTCTTGTTTATCTTGGTACCAGCAATCTCTTTTAGAGTGATTAGGAATTTTGCATCTAGTGCATCTAAAACGACATTCCCTTGACTCATGACCAGGTTTCTTGCAAATAAAACATTGACCACTAGAGGTACTTGGTTTTTGCTGGTATTTTTCTCCATTCCTTCCTCGTCCTCTGTTCTGCCCTTCTTTGAAGTTGCCTCGACCTTTTCCATACTGACCCTTCTTTTGGTAATTGCCTCCTCTTTTCCCTTGTTCTTCTTTGGAAAATTCATTATGAGAAACATTCAGCTTTGATTGAAATGCTTGCTCCAATGGCTGGCTTGAAAATCTGCTCATCCTTCCTTCATGTGCTTCAAGAGACCCCATCAATTCATACATGGTAAGAACTGATAGATCTTTGGATTCTTCTATTGCTGCTACTACATGATCAAATTTTTGAGGCAAACTCCGGAGTATCTTCTCAACAAGTTTCTGCTCTTGAATAGTATCTCCATAGCTCTTGATTTGATTAACAATCTCAGCAACTCTTGAATTGAAATCTTTGACAGATTCTGTTTCTTTCATTGTCAAATTATCAAAGTCTCTCCACAAATTTTGAAGCTTAACGGAGATGGCTTTTTTTGAGCCTTGAAACTCCTTTTGCAGAATCTCCCATGCATCTTTTGCCTTTTTAACACCAAAGATTCTAGGATAGATAGACTTGCTTACCCCATGATGAATGATCCTCAAGGCAGTAGCATTTTTCTTCAATTTCTCCTTGTACTCCTTTTGTTTTTCATCAGTCCAGGAAGAATTCCCAGTTCCAGGTGGGTCTTGGAAACCATCTTCAATCAAATCCCATAGATCTTGGGAAATGAAAATGGTCATCAATTGAGAGCTCCAGTAGTCATAGTGTTCTCCATTGAAAATAGGAACCTGGTTTGTTGAATAAGAAAACAAGACATCTCCAGATTTGGCATCCATGGAGATTAACTAAAGAGAGGTTTAAAGCTGGGTGAACAAAGAAAAATCAGGTGCTGTATAGGCTGAATAGGCTGGCTCTGATACCAAAATTTGTTGGCATATGCGGAACTTTTACTAAAAAATAGCAATGGATTACAAGGTTTTTTTTATTTTGTGATGCAGAGCTGCTGCTCCTGCACAATGCTAGGCAGATTTTTCTGATCTGCATAAACCAGTACAATAGCACTTATTTATACTTGAAAGAGTCTTCTAGACTTCTAGATACAAGTAACTGACCCTTAGGAACACAGAACACCAACAGACCTGAAATACTAACAGCCATCATCTAGAAATTTCTTTATTAAAATTACAAATTAATTCTAACAGCTAATAGTTAGTGATAGTGAGGCTTAAAATTTTGCTTCTTTTTTAATTTTTAATTTTTTTTTTAATAATGCTAATTTTGATTCTAAGGTTCTGTTTGGTTGTCTTGATATTGTTACGAGTTTGATCCGAATTTGCTGTGGGAGAAAGTTAGGGCATTACTTTTGATTGTGAAGGTTTTGGTTAAGAGAGAGAGAGAGAAAGAATGAGAGTTAGGAAAGTGCTGCTAATAGTTTAGTGATAGTGAGGCTTAAAATTTTACTAATTTTTTTTTAATGCTAATAGTACCTCTCATTTTACCTTCATTTTGATCACATTTGCATGTAATTCAACTTTGTAGGAAGCAAAGTGGGTCTCACCTTTGATCCATGGGAGTAGAGAACTCAGAATAAAAAAAACATTAGACGCCGTTGCATTCCAGGGGAGGGTTTCATATATTTTTGAAGTTAAGTCTATATCAACCTACGTATTTAAAAAAAAAAAGAAAAAGAAAGGGCCACTTGCGCACCTACTTTTTTAAAAAAGTTATTGACTTAGACTGAAAATGGAAGTTGACAGAGTCCGAGACATAGAACGGTGCTCATTTATTTTAAGTACCAATTGCATATTTATTTTCCAAAATCTTTTCCAAAATCTGCAGATAAGAGCTTCATGGACTGCAATTTTCCAAAATCTGTAAGTTCTCACTTACTTCTAAATCTTTTTTTTTTTTTTTTTTCTCATTGATACATATTTATTTTTTGATTCAAGATTTACTTGTATACTTAGATTGACTTCCATGGATACAAGTAACCCATCTTCTTCAAGCCATCAATGGAAATACCACGTCTTTCTAAGTTTCAGAGGTGGGACACTCGCAAGAGTTTTACAGACCATCTACACACTGCTTTGAAACAGGAGGGCGTTCACCTTTAGAGATAAGGAAAATCTCGAGAGAGGAAAACCTATTTCATTTGAGCTTTTAAAAGCAATAGAAGAATCATTGTTTGCTATTGCCATTCTCTCAAGAAACTATGCATCCTCAACATAGTGTCTGGATGAACTTGTTAAGATCATGGAATGCAGAGAAAAGATAGGGCTAATAGTTTTGCCCATTTTTTATGATGTAGATCCATCTGAGGTACGCAAACTGATGGGAAGTTATGCAGAAGCCTTCATTGAATATGAAAAAAATTTCGAGAAGAATATAAATAAAGTTCACACTTGGAAAGCTACTTTGACAAAAGTGGCCAATCTCGCTGGATTTTCTTTACAGGATAGGTAAATTATTTCCACTAAATATATTAAAGTATGGTTTAATTGACATATACTGGATTTGTTTTGTAACTTGTAGTTAGGATGTGATTCTAATGCATTTGACATGATAGCAACAACATCCATTTCTGGTTGTGTGATGATTTCCTTGACACGAATACTTGACATAATAATGCAACACAAAGGGGCAGTTGTTTCTTCTTCTTTTTTTCCTTTTTTTTTTTTTGGGTAAAGAGGGGCACCTGTTTCAGATGTGGGATTACCTTGACATGTATTGTTATTATAACTATAATAATACAACCGTAAGTCTTTGATTGTAGTTCATTACTATCTTCTTTTATTTTTGGGATTACCATTTTTACATAGGAGATATTGTATCTCCTTAAGTTTTCAATGTGAGATTCATTCAAATTTAAAATAGTTTACAAAAAAATTTCACATTGACTCAAATTCCATCAAACAAATTTTCATTCTCTACAACAAAAGCACCACCTTAATGAAGCTTGATGTAAATAAGATAACTAACTTTTATAAAGTAAGCTAGTGTGGGCTTGGGTTAAACAATCTGTTTACTTACTAAATGATATCTTCTCTTGAATTGGATTAGGTTAAAAACCAGAGCTTTGATGCTAGTTTGTTGTAATTCTGGATACAAAAAATAGACTAGAACATCCACACAAGGCAATGATACTTCATGTAAATCAGAAAACTCCATGTCTACACCTTTGTATGACACTGACTAAAATCTATAAAATACAGATCACAATCACATGATTTACAACTGCAAATGACATTCACAAACTCTAAATAGTGCTATTATACTTAAAACAAGAAACAAATTTCCAATTCACACAATGATTTTTTTTTAATCCCAAATATATCATGAATATTTCGGCGTTCAAAGAAACTCACACTACACATGTTTGTACATTTCAAATAGAATGTCTTTCAATCTTGTTATTCCTCCGTATGGGCCGACCACCTCGATCTTAAGTTCCTATTGAACCAAAGGTATTAGCTATCAAACCTTAATATCATTGTTTGTATGTATGGCTCTAACTGTAACTCATTACTCTATTTGTTGTGATATGGGACAACTACTCATGTAGGAATTATTGCATTTACTTAGTTCTCTACATCTCTGTGAGAATTTGCAAGGATTTTAGGGTTATTCATAAGAGTGTATTATGGGTGGTTCACTCATATTACTTGATTTCTCTTCTTTGCAGGCATGAGTCAGAATTTATCCAAGATATTGTGAAAATGATATTAAATAAATTAAGTTACACATTCCTGAAAGGTACCAAAGATTTAGTAGGAATAGATTCTCGAGTGGAGGACCTACTGCCTCTTTTAGTTATAGGATCAAATGATGTTCGCATTATTGGGGTTTGGGGGATGGGGGGAATTGGAAAGACAACTTTTGCTAGAGTTGTTTATCAAAATTTTTTTGAGGAATTTGAAGATTGTAGTTTTATCACTAACATTAACATTAGTGAAGAATCTAAAAAATATGGTATACCTCACCCACAAGATGTTAATGATAAAGTTCTTATGATCAAGAATAGGTTATATAACAAAAGGATTCTTCTTGTTCTTGATGATGTACATCAATTCGATCAATTAGAAAAGTTGGCTAGGGAGCCTAATTGGTTTGGTCTAGGTAGTAGAGTTATCATCACAATGAGAGATAAGCATTTGTTGACAAGGCTAAAGGTATATGGAATATACGAGGCTAAAGGATTGAGTAACGATGATGATCTTCAGCTTTTTAGTTTGAATGCTTTTAGCAATGATCATCCGGCCAAAGATTATCTAGAGTTGTATATACAATTCGTAAATTATGCTAAAGGCCTTCCTCTAGCTATTGAGGTTTTGGGTTCTTTTTTGATTAATAGAAGTACGAAGGAATGGGTTAGTACATTAGATAGGCTCAAACAATTTCCTGAAAAAAAAATTAACAATACACTTCAAATTGGTTTTGATGGACTTGAGGATACGGAGAAGGAAATATTTATACATATTGCATGTTTCTTTAACATGAAGAATAAAGACTATGTAGTGAAAATACTTGAGTGTCTTGGCCTTCACCCTGACATTGGAATAAGGATTCTCATTGAAAAGTCTCTCTTAAAAGAATATGAAAATAAACTTTGGATGCATGAATTACTACAAATAATGGGTCAAGACATAGTTCGTCGAGATTTTCCTCAAGAACCTAGAAAGTGGAGCAAATTGTGGTTATATGAAGACATTCACAATGTTTTGATGAAAAATATGGTAAGAGATCATTTATAGAACTCGAGTACACAGCTTATCATGTTATTCAACAAAGTTAAAATTTGAATAACTCTAGTATTCATATATCTAGTACTCACCCATCCTTTTTTCTTGATTATTAGGGAACAGAAGCTATTAAAGGCCTAGTCCTAGATCTTTATATGGTGACTGAATTGGGTGAACTGCATAAATCCAAAGAGGCATATTGGAACCCTGATGCCTTTTCAAAGATGCCCAACCTTGAATTGCTTATAATTTATGGTGTTCACCTTGTGCATGGCCCTAAAGAAATTCCTAATGGCTTAAGATTTCTTGATTGGATTGAGTATCCTTCAAAATCTTTGCCATTAAGTTTTCAACCGGATAAGCTTGTTGAACTTCACGTGTCATAGCAAAGTTGAACAACTTTGGAAAGGAAAAAAGGTAAGATTGTTATTTAATACTAGTGTACAACTTTGTTTTTTTATTTTTAATAAATTGTAAGGTTTGTGGAACCTAATTATTCTACCTTTTTTTGGGGGGATTTTAACAGTACTTGGACAAATTAAAGTTCATCGAGTTGAACAATTCCTTAAGCCTCATTGAAACCCCTGACTTTACCGGAGTTCCCAATCTTGAGAAATTCGTTGTTAAAGGTTGTATAGGATTAATTAAGGTTCGCCCATCTGTTGTGGTTCATAAAAGGCTTACTCTTCTTGATCTAGAAGGTTGCAAAAACCTTAGAAGTCTTCCAAAAAAGTTTGAAATGGAGTCTCTTGAGATTCTTAATCTTTCTAATTGTTCCAAAATTAAGAGAATTCTAGAATTTATGGGAAACATGGAATGCTTGTCAAAACTTCACTTAGATGGCACCGCTATTACAAAACTTCCCTCTTCAGTTGAGCATTTGACTAACCTTGCTGTATTACATTTAAGGGATTACAAGGAACCTACAGAGGCAACCATTAGTACTTTTATTCCTGGAAGTGAAATTATGGAATGGTTTAACCATCAAAGTATGGGGAATATGGTAAAATCACAAGTTACTTCTTGGAAACAAAATGTGAATATACAAATGCCTATTCATTCATGTAATAAGTGGATGGGAATGGCTGCTTGTGCTGTTTTTTCACCCCTTGATCTTTATCCGAAAAATTACAGTTTCTTTAAAAAATGTCATATTATTTGTTACATTGAAGTTGGTGTAGGAGAGCTGGCAAAATTGAGCATTAACTATGTTCAGATTTCATCACATCACCTTTGGCTACTCTATTTTCGCCTTGAATTTTTTGATGAGAATGCGAGAGCAGTATTGAGTCAAATTGATGAGAATGAATCCATTCAGTTGGAAGTTAGATTTCAATTTTCTAGGGAGTCAGACTTGGAATTTGAGAAATGTGGGTTTCAAATGGTATACGAGCAAGACATGGATGATATCAGAGAACTGGCTTACCCTAGCAACATTAGTTGCATCACTTCTTATGAGGACGTAGATGCTCAACATGATTTGGACAATTCAATGTTGGTAACAGAAGGTACTAAAATTATGTGAAGCCATGACGAATGCGATGAGGCTGGACCTAGTGGTGAAAGTAGCTCTAATGACGTACCACATTTGAAGAGGAATCAAACATATATAAAGGAAGAATAGGTCATTGTAACTCTGATTGCCTGGTTCATTCTATTGAAGGTGGTTCAAGACTGGTAAGTCATCATCTTTCTTTTTATTACAGGTCTTACTGGTTACTATATGTTTGTTTTGCTTTGTTTGTGTGTTTTTTTTCCCCCATTTCTTTGGCAAATACTTGTACTTTATTTTTTTTATTTAAACTTTAAAAATTACCTTTTAACTGCAGCCCTTGTTACATAGAGCCTTCTAAACTTTAAATAGGCTGTAGCTCAACTTCAATATTGATCTTGCATAGCTCATTATTGGTTCCCTTCTTTTATTATTGTTGATGATTTTTTTTCACAACTTATTTTTTATTTATTAAAGAAGTAGTATCCTAAATTAATCCACTACCTGGCTACAAGATGGTCCGAAAATCCCATGTGCTGTGGATGGAACTCTGCATCTTTGGGTTTACTAAAAGCCCTGCACGTTCATTGAGAAAAATAAATAAAAATAAAAAGAACGCTTTCTGAAAATTGCCGACCATTTTATCAAGTTGTGACAAAAATGGTGTCCTAGACTTATCCAAGCTATAATATATTTCAGTAGCCTGTACTTGATTAATGATACTCTCTCTGTTCTTTCTTCTTCTTCAAACTCCCTATGGTTGAAACCCTCCTCTCACTCTTTCTAATTCTTCCCTTCTTCTGCCAACGATCACTATGAATCGTCCCTTAAAAAAAGAAAAATAAAATATTACCACACAATTCAATTTATCAATGTAAAACTCAAATTTGAACTTTCAATTTCAAAAACTTTGGGTTGCTTTTGGAAGGATTCTAATTCTTAGCATGCTATTTTTGAGATTTAAATCTGTCCATGTATATAAATCATATAATTTGAGTTTTGACTTTGATTCTATTCTTCTGCCTGCAAACGTGGACAATTTTTCTCAAATCTATGCCCATTCCTTTCAGCTACTCTTTTCAAAAGTAAATAGAAAGCTTACGGCAAAGTTTAACAGAAGGCTAAGATAAAAACACCCATTTGTTTTTGGGTGAGAACTCAGCAAGATTAGTGGAAAAACTTTTTCAAAAGCTAGGAACAATGAATAGAAATCGGTACCTTTTGATAGTTCTTCATTGTATGTGAAGAGAGGCAATCCCATTGCCCTAAAAGTGTTTGACAAAATGCCCGAGCCAAACTGAAAAAGGGCCTCCTGTATGTATATTTATGTTCTAATCATTTGAACTTGACTATATATGTGTTCCTATTTCAATTAATTTGGTGTCACTTTCCATGTGCTGATAACAAATTTATAAAATTTTCCATGGTTGAACTATTAATTATTAACCTCTCTTATGGACTTATAAGAACTGTGTATGAAAGAAAATCTAATAGCTTTCGTGTGCAAATAAACATTAGAGTTGATTTTTATAAACATAACATACAACATATTTAATATATCAACACTGATGATCCAAATTCTATCATTGACTACAGGAATCATATATAGTTGTGATATGTTTTGCTTTTATATGTGAGCCATCTCTGAGAAACTAAAGGGCTTCATTATGTATGCATTTGAATAGTTCTGCTATTAAGCCTTCTTGAGTAACAGTGGATTAGCAATAGAAATTCTGTTCTCTTAGTAGTACTTGTGGACTTATGTATGATAAGTACTTTGCAAGGAACTGCTGATATGCAATCTGAGGGGATCTTTGGTATATAACATAGGTTACTCTTGCAATTTGAGATGACTTTGTTTTCATTTTTTGTTTATAGGTGATGTATGATAATTGATAAGTATTCGGGGTGTAACAGTTCATATTTTCCTATTTTTAATTTCTTAAGGGAACTCTAATTCTTCAAAGTTTATTAGCTTAAGCTGATTGTTGTGTTGTGGTTGGAATTGTTTTTTGGAGTTTAGTTGGCTTGTTTGATTGGTGAGAAATATTTGGGATTGTTTGGTTTTGCAAGAAATTGTTTGGGGTTTGGGGTGTAAGGTTCAAAGAACTAGCAAATATTAAAGATAAAGAAGTTTTTGATATTAATTTACAGATTGAGATTAAACATGCCAACAAGTTTTTATTGCTAATAATAAGGTCCCACAAAATATTCAAAAAAAAAAAAAAATCCTTTTAGTTAAAAGGGGCAAACTAGAAATGGCAAAATTTTCTTTATTTTGTTTCCTGGGTGTAACACCAATGGTCCAATGCCTCATGCATGACTTAATTGAGAATCTTCTTTTTCCTTCTTAAAAAGAGTTTGTCTTTTCATCTGTTTTTTTAATTTGTTCTGTTTTTGGGTTTTTGAAGAGGATCCTAACCATGGTTCTTCATCTGCTTGGTTAATTTTAAATTAGCTACTTGTCTTTTCATTTCTTCTTCTAACTGCAATTTTGCTCCAGGTTGTTTGGCTTTATTCGAGCTATCCTGGGGGGTTGACATCTTATATTAAAACTGCCAATGAACTATTGGCAGATTCAAAAGCAGGATAGAACTCTGTCTGTGGCTTCACACCTTCTGTAAGTGAACACATATCTCTAGCTTAATAAATTTATGACATCAAGCCTTCAATCTAATTTGGCATAAAAACCTAGCGAAAATTATACTCCCTCTGTCCCAATTTGTTTGTTCTTTATTCTATTTTGGGAAGTCTCAAAATATTGTCCTGTTTCTAAATGTAAAAGTTATTAATTTACTAATGTTCCTATTATATCCTTGTTTTATTTTCAAAACTATTTAAAAAGAAAACTAACAAATATTTAAAAAAATCAATCTAATTGGAGCACCTTTTTTGTTGCATCATTAAGAATAACTCTTTAAAAAAAACGCTAATAAATTTATTTAAGGGTAGTTTTGTAAACTTATACATTTTTATAAGGTAGACAAGACAATAAATAATGTTCTCTTATAAAGTTTGACTTTTCAAACAAGAAAAATAACTTGGGACGGAGGGAGTATTTGCATAGAGACATGCAAACACATGCAAGTTCAACATTATAGTAAATTAAGATACTATAATTTTAAATTCAACTTTTATTGCTCCTATCTTATTGAAATATCAACCGTTTGGTAAGTGCAACTATAAAGCTTGGGATACAACAAAAATTCACAACAATTTTACAACATTCCATAAATTAAGTTACCATATTATACTTGGGGTCACCATAATCTATAAATTTAGTTTTTTTTTTTAATGATTCATGCAATCGAGTGCTTGAATTTAACTAGGAAACATAATGTGATGCACTTAAGTTTTACCCTTATGAAAAAGTTGTAAAATTTGTTGTCTCTAATATTGTTTTAGGAATAAATTATAGCTGTCCTTTTTTTTTTTTTTTTTTTGCTTTATTTTTTTTTTTTCTAATTATGTACAACCATCTTTTACTACCGGTTTTGATAAACTTGTATCAGGAAACAAGTACAAGGAAAGTTAATGCAAATCAACCATATAAACATGATTTGGTTGTTTGATTGGAACTTCTTTATTTTTTGGTTTATTTAGTGCCAAATTCTTATTTACGTTCTGTTTGTTCTGGTGGATTTTTTATTTTTTTATTTTATTTTTTTCACATTTTCTTGTGTTTGGTAGGATAGAAGACACAGATGATCCAGAAATAAATTTATTGGTCAACAGAATACATTTTGGCAAAATGTTTGCCCCTCACAGAAAACTCACAAAGCAAAGCATCCTTATCTTGTGATTCTCTATGCATTTGAACTCGCTCCATCAACAGTAACAAAGCAAACCTCTCTCTCTCTCCCTCTGTTTCCGTTCTCTTATGTTCAATTTTCTTTGTCTATTTTGAACTAATCTTTGCTTTGTTGAGTATGTCGGCCTCAGTCACTCATCATCTGCACGCTCCAGTGGTTTGTCACTCTTCGCTCTCTCACTCTATTTGTGACTCAAGCAGTTGCAAGTAGTGTCTCTGAAAGGTGAGCATGCTTTTCTTATTTTTTTGGTCTCATTCCTAATGCATCTGTCCTTTTGTTTTTCTTTGGATTTTTTTTGATTGAATGATATTTCTGTGTTTGATGTAGTACGATGAAGACCTATATCATAAATAGACTACACCATGGTTTTAAAGAATATTGTTGTTTTGTAATACCATTAGGTACCATGATTTTAAGGTTGTCAAATGGACCGAATGTATAACTATTTATAACCTTCATTGGATTCTTTGTATCATACAATTTAGAACAAAGAAAAATGTAGCTCGTTAAGTGATTTCCATTATAAGCATAGGCCGTTAGAACCATGAAACCCCTTATTACTTCCACTCTCTTTCTATTCCGAAAACTTCTTTATGGACATATTCTACCAATATATGTAAATGGTAGTTGGAATTGATAGGCGTAAATCATACAATTATGTTCTTGACATTGCCTAAAAGTTGCTCATGAAGATGTTAGATTGTAATTTTTTTTAACGAATTTTGGCTTATTTTTACTTTAGCTTTCTTTGTCAGAGTTCACTTTTTTCTTCTTCTTATGAAATGGTATGTTCTTCAGCGTTCTCTTCTGACTTTGTTGCTTTTCAATTATATTGTCTAATTGTTTAAGTACTTGGCTTAATTTGGGTTAGTTTGGAATCTTTGACTAATGGGGTTAGATAAATGCAAAAATAATTGTTGTATTGCCTAGAAAAAGATAATGCTGTATTTTTAAATATTAATCCAAATTTGTATCTGCCCTGCTGCATTTTATTTCTTTTTACCATAACAAATCATTAAAACAGATAAATTCATAAACAAATCAATTAGAAGCTCTCATTCAGATTATGGCAGGCTCATTAATTTTGAGGCATACTGGAGGCTTTCACTATTTGTTTTGTATGTTATAGTGGCTTGCATTTACCACAAAATCTGATGCAATTAGATGGTACATGCAGCTTTACGTTACAGCTTGCTTTTGTATTGCTGTAGGCACTTTCTTTGTTATATATCTCAAGATTGCTTGTTTATGGCTGTAGGCACTCCGTCTGTAAGGTTGAATTTAATCAACCATGTGTTGGCTTTATTCCGTGACAAATTTGCTTGTAATACAGCACTTAGAAATCCTGTATTTAGGTGGGAATCATGTAAGGGTAGTGTGTGAGAGAGTGCGAAGAAATGCTCAAGACTGTGCAGTGAAGCAGGGACTCGCGGCTGGATCTCGCGGGAGGCTCGCGGCTTGCAAGCCGCCAAAAGTTGCACACGTGTAGAGCATGCAGGGGAGCAGAACAGTCATGCCAGCTGGAGCACTACAGGACAAAAATCCAGACTGGCCACTCAGTTAGCTCGCGGCTTGAACTCGCGACTCAATCAAGTCGCGAGGTCAAGTCGCCAGGCAGTCCTGTTTTAGAAAAACTGACTCTTCGCATTCCATTCTCACACCAGTATAAATAGCCCTCATTCCCACAAAATATGTGTGGCCATTCAGAAAGAAAAACCCTAAGAGAGGTTTCTTAAAAACACCCACCCAATTAGAGAGAGCTACTCATTCTTAGAGAAAAACCTTTGTAGTCTATTCTCATTCCCTCTCTCATTGTCATACCTATTGAGAGGAGATTTCTATCCAAACACTACCCACACCCATTTAGAGTGTTGAGTGTTTTTGGAGTTTTGGGAAGCATTGGAAGATGCCAAGGATGGCGGATGCTATGGTCAAGTAGCGGAATCTGGTAAGCTAGAAAAGAAAAAGGTTCGGCGCAACCTCATTGGAGCAAGAAGCTTGGAGGGCTTAGGTACATCAGGTAGATTAGGCTTGGAGGGTCTATTGCTGTTCATGTATCCCAACTACATTTTCTAGTGGATTATTGACCGCTTGGAGGGCGGCGGAGAGGTTTTACGCCAAGGGCTTCGGTTTCCTCTTTGATAACACATCGTGTGTTGTCCTTGTATTTGCATCTCTCTTTCCTTTATCTTTGCCTCTTATTTTTTGCTGTGGATGTGATTTATAATTGGCTTAGATTGATTTCCAATTTTGTTTATAGTTTATGTTCATTTTCCGCACACTAGTTGTTTGTCATAAAGCTTGAATTGGTTAATTTGTAAATTGGGGGTCTAAACGTTCAAGGGTGTTTTTACACATATTTGAATTTTCACCGTCTGTTACCTTGCAATTTCAAAGATAAATGTTGCATTGCAATCTTGGTCACAAGATAAGCAATTATGATGGAATCCTCAAGAATGCACAAAACCAGAATGAGAAATTGGATTCATGCATTCAAGATCTTGAAGGAGGACAAGAATGCCTAGAGATGGTGGCTCATATTTTGAATAAGAGTCCCAGTTTAGAGGCCTCGTGGGGTGGGAGGTAGCAAAGTGAAAGGAGTGTCAACAAGTTAGTTAGGATAGTTAAATTCGAATAATATAAATTTGTTGCAGCTCTAATTTTCATAGTGAAATCAGTTGTGGCTTCTCCTATGGATGTAGGCACGTTACTGAAACCACGTAAATCTCATTGTTGTTTGTTCTCTGCCTTTTCTCTTTATTTACTAAGATTGCATATACATAATCTCTTAAAAAGAGTGTCCTTGACATTTTCAACCACTAGCTAACAAATCGTGTTGCAGTCTCATGACATTTTTTTTTCCTTCATATTTTTTAATTTGCTAACAAAAAAAAAAAAAAAAAAAAATTGTTAGGATTTTTCTGCCATGCGCTACCTTTAAATGAATGGGATATAAATGTAATTTCCTTAAATACTAAAATAACTAGTCAATAACTTGTGCAATGCACAAGAAACTTAAACAAAATGTAACTTTATTTTTTATCTTTGTCTTAAATATAAAATTGACAATTGTAGTAGTTATTAATAGCATTTATTATGTTTGTATTCATATATGGAACTATTTATTCTAAAACTTATATAAAATATGATGTGAGAGTATTCTAATGGAGGGTTTAAATATATAATAGAATCTTTTTTTTTTTTTTGAGAAGAAATATATAAAAGAATCTAAATTCAATTAGAAAACATATATTAGAAGAATGATGTGTAAAATTGTGAAGTCTCAAAACTTGGCAAAATATTATGAAGTCAACTAATTAGAGATGAACATGGCTTTTCCTGGTGGGTGGTGACAGTGGGTTTAATTAGAAAATTATCTAAAATCACATTTTCTATTCTTTTATTTTTTTTCATCCTTTCTATCAAGCATGCAAGGAAAACTAAAACATTTTTTTTTATCATTTTATTTTTCTATCCTCTTAGCATTAAGACTCATATATATACATATTCCAAATCAATTGTATTTGATACAAATTTTATAAAAATAATCATATAAACTCCTTTTACATAAATCAATAATTACTGCTTCACCTATGATTAAGTAATATATCAAAATAAATGCACTTATCCATTTAAGACATGACAATGAATTAATACTTGGACATAAATTTTGCTAAGGTGAAAAGTTAAGGAATATGTGTCACATAACAGAAACATAGACCTAATTTTATATGTATAGAGAAATGACTTTAGATTTTTTTTTTTTTTTTTTGAGAAGACTTTATATTGTTTTTGTGAGGTAGGAATTGCAGAGTAGGATGATGAGGCATATATATATATATATATATATATATATATATACACAAGTCTTAACTCTTAACTCTCAAGTTCAACTGTCAACTCTAAAAAAAAAAAAGTTCACTGCCACTTGCACACCTAATCTTAAAAAAAAAATGGCAAAAACTTGTTGTAAATAATATAATGCACACACCTTTACACACATGCGTGAAAAAAACAATTGAAATCGTGACTAAGCAGCAGTAGTAAACACTACTCTTAAAAAAGAAAGAAAAAAAAAAAGGAGTTATTAGACTTGACTTAGTTTAGTTTTAATAGGAATTGCATGATGGGAGCTTCACATACACTTCACGGACTCTACTGCATAATCTATAAGTTCTTTCTTGCCACGCACATTCTTTCTCTTTTATTTCCTCTCCTTTCACTTTTTTATTAATTTCTAATTTGTTTTCTTTTTCTCTCTTATTTCTTTATTCTTCTTGAAATCTAATTGAATGAAATTTTGTTGCATCTCTCTCTCTCTCTCTCTCTCTCTCTCTATATATATATATATATATATATATGTCAATTCTAAATATCATGATTTCCATGTTTCAGATATATAGTCTACAAGGTCACTTGCGATGGTCCCTCGCTACTTTGCTATGCTATCTTTGGTTTTGTTATTCTTGGAAATGAAATTCCGAAATGGTTTAGTCATTAGCATTTGGGGGCTATAGTGAATGTACAAGTGCCTGCTTGTTCGTGGAATAAGTGGTTTGGAATGGCTATGTGTGCTCTTTTTACAAGCCCCGATCTTCATTCAAATAATCATGGTTTACTTGACCTGCAACTTTTTTGTCAGATTCTAGTCAATAAACATGAAGGTGCAACTGTTTTTGAAACCTATAGTGTTATATTTATTCAGACTGAATCACCTCACCTTTGGATGTTTTATCTACCCCCTCAAAATTTTGATGAGAATAAGGGAGTAGTATCAAGTAAAATTGATGAGAATGGATTCATTGAGATGGAGGTTAATTTTAATGATCCTTCCTACCAAAACATTGAGGTTGAGAAATGTGGATTTCGTCTACTATATGAGCAAGACATCGAAGATATCAAGGAAATGATGGCTCAATCCAGCAACAACACCTGCCTAACTCCTAATCAGTGTTTGGATGTTTATCATGATTTTGACAATTCAATAGAGGTACTAAAATTAAGTGAAGTCGTGATGAGTATGATGGGGCTGGACCTAGTGATGAAGGCAGCTCTAATGATGTCCCACACTCAAAGAAGATTCCAAGATAGAGAATTTATGGCTCATGCTAACTCTGATTGCAAGAATTCATATGAAGGTGGCCTAGGACTTGTAAGTCATCGTTAAATTGACTCTGCAGCTACCTATTGGGCATGCATATAATTTTATCTTTTTGTCCAATTTTAACTTCAGAATTTGCGTTAAGTGCAGCCCTTGATACATAGACTTTGTAGCTTCATATAAGGCCTATGTGGTAACCCTTTTTTTTTTTTTTCCAGAGAAAGTAGGCCACGATACAAAGGAATCTTTTCTTATCCACAAGATTTGTATATAGGACATCCATAATATGTGAGTTTCTTAATCATGTGAGTGTCAAAAGCTTATACTATGCCATTTTCATTTTACAAGCATTAGTATCCGGTATCTCCAAACTATTCTATTTTAACTTCATCTATTATACCATACCATTTTATAATACACCCAACTTCCCAACTTCTATTTTATCATACCACACATTAAATAATGTACAAATATTACTCACTGTGAAAGACATGGGAGAGAGTGAGACTATGAAAGATAGAGAAAATAGAGCGAGAAATAAAAGAATTAAATTTAAGTTTACAATTGGTGAATAGTAACTTTTATATGTAGAAGTCTACTGTAGCAATATTATAAAAATTTTAGCAAATTCATATCCGAGTAATGCATGTATTTTGTGTCACAATGCTAAAAAATAGGATATTTGGAGTTTTACAACTCCATATACCTATGCTTAAAAGAATAAATTCCAAATTTTAGTAAGTCATTTTAACAAACCTAGAGCATTCAAATCCTAATTTTTATCTATCTCATCTATTCATTAAAATATTAATTTCACCTACTCTTTCTCTCTCTTCCTCTTCATAAAAAATAATTAAAAATACCCACCCACCATCATAAAATACAATATAAACCTTTTACAAGTTGCTACAATGCCATCATAAAAATAGGATGGCACTATAGCATAATTGCCAAATTTTTTGCAATTGCAAGACTTTGCAAGACTAAGTAATGGGGGCTTTTGGGAGTTTACAAGATACAAGGAAATTTATTGCTTATAAACCATATATAAATCATTTGCCTGTTTGATTGTAAATTTTTTTTTTTTTTTTTTAATTTTGAAGTTATTTTGCACTAAATTCTTATTAATGCTCCATTTGTTTTGGCGGAAGGTTAATGAAAATCAACAGTAGTCTTTGTTTTGTTGAGTATATTAGCCTTAGTTCCCCCATACTTGCAATCACCAGAGGTTTCTTACTCTTTTGTTGTCACTTCTCACATACACAACATCACCTCACTTAAAGCAGTGGCACAACAGAAATTCATGAAAGGTGAGTGTGCATTTATGTTTGTTAGGACATATGTAAATCATGTGAGGAACATATGTCATTATGGAATTGGCTAATCCTTTGACAAAACACACTTCACTTGTATTTGGGTAGATCTAGGATATGTTTAGTACTTCAAGGAACAAGAGTTCAAGTCTAGTGTTGAAGTCATGCAAATCTATCTAAGAAACAAGTGAAGAAGTGTTGATTCAAGAGGTGCTAATTCACAGGTGCTAATTCATTAAAGCTCGATAGCTCTCGTAGGTTGCAACAGATGGCTCAACAGATAGCTATCTATTGAGAATTACGAAAATCAATTTTTTAGATCTGATTTTTGGTCCATACTTATGTATTTGTGTAGGGTTTCTTTTCTCACAACCCTAGACATATATAAGTTTTATTTTAAAGGCCGTCATATAAGAGAATACAAGGAGAACACATGCAAAAGGTGACCAATGCCTTATTCTCTTTGAAAAAAGCTACTGCATCTTTACACCTTAAGGTTTTGTAACCAAGTGTTTCTTGATCTTCATTGTTGATGAAGTAAAGAATTTTGTAGCCAACAATCTTCTTCAAGTTGGTATGTTAGTCACATACTAGGAGCCATGCATCATTGGTTAGTCCTGAATTTGGATCTATGCGAAAAGGGTGGCGTTCATATATTGAAGAGTTCAAGGGTTCTGAAGCGGTAGAAGGTTTCTACTGTAAGTTCATCTATGGGGATTGTAGAGTCTAGGGACAAATGTTTTGTTCTATATCTGAAACTTCTTTTTATTTTAGTGAATTTTTTTGGGGAAGATTTCCCTCCAGGTTTTTTACTGTGAAACTAGTTTGTTTCATTAATTTTCCCAAATCATCATATCTTGTCTTATTTATTTTTCCGCTGCATGATTTTGACATGATATTTATTTTGTTTGTTTTAACAAGTTTTATTCATAATAAATTTAATTAACAACTTGAGTTTAAAACTTGTTATTTCTATCAACCAGGGTTTAAATTTCCCAACAAGTGGTATTAGAGCGAATACACTCTGATTGGATTAATTTCCTGAGTGTGATCCTTGACCCCCGTTGTCATGGATCGTGGACAATTTCTTTTGATTCCTCCTTTATTTGATGGCACAAATTATGCGTACTAGAAAGTTCGTATGAAAGTTTTTTTGCAGGCTCTTGGTAAACAGGTATGGCAAGCTGTTGAAGTTGGCTGAATGAAACCAAAGGAAGCGCCAGTGGATTGGGATGAAGCAACAATCAAAGCGGCAAATTTCAATAGTAAGGCCTTGAATGCTTTGTTTTGTGGGGTAGCCAATGAGGAATTCAAGAAAATAGTCAAAATACCATTCACGGAAGTTGCCAAGGAAGCATGGACCATTCTTGAGACCACCTATGAAGGTACCAAGGCAATAAAGACCGTGAAACTTCAAAGACTCACTAGTAGTTTTGAAGAAATAAGGATGGAGGAGGATGAGACCTTTGATGAGCTCTATGCTAAACTCAAGGATATTTTGAATTCTGCCTTTAACCATGGAGAATCTATAGCAGTATCCAAAATTGTTAGGAAAACCCTTAGGTCCTTACTTGAAAGATTCCATGCCAAGATCACTACCATTGAAGAAGTGAAGGACATTGATCAAATTCCTTTGACTGAGCTTGTAGGGAACCTTCAAACCTATGAGATGGGATTAGGTTTAATGGGAAAAGGTGGAAAGAGTAGAAACTTGGCTCTTAAGGGTATAGAGGAAGAGATTGATAAATCTAAAGATGAAGATGAAAGCAAAGACGAAGTTGAAGATGATGATGAGGATGAGGATCTAACTCTCATAGCTGATGAGATTATCAAGCTTTTTCAATTTAGGAAAAAGGATAAGGGCAAACCTCATAGGAAATCTAAATCTCAAGGAAGCGCAAGAATGAGAAACCTGTCATCCAATGTCATGAGTGCAAAGGTTTTGGTCATATGAAGATAGAGTGCCCAAACTACCTTATAAAGGAAAAGACCAAGAAGTCAAAAGATAAATAGTTGGTTACTACCTGGAGTGATACTAAGAATGACTCTTCTGATAAGTATATGGATGAATGTGGTCATTTTATGGCTTTTGCTGCCACAACCGATAAGGTGATTGTGGAGAGTGCTAGTGACAGTGAGGATTCTTCTGATGATGAAGTACCCAAGAAGATGACCTTTCAGAAAGCCTATGATAAACTATGTACTGAATTTATAAAACCTGAAAAGACTTCTCATCTTTGTAGAAAAGGGCTCAATGAGGTGAAAACTGAAAAGACTGATCTGTTAGTCAAACTAGATGAAACTACAAGATTAGTTGAAACTTTATTGTGGAGAACACCTTATTAGAAGAGAAGGTCAAGAATCTTAAGGTTGAGCTTAGTCAAGCTAGAACTTAAATAGAGAGGATGTCTAGTGCAAAGCTCGATGAGGTCTTGAGTGCTCAAAAGCCTAGTTTTGATAAGTCTGGCTTAGGATATGTTGTTTTCTCTAGCCTCTCCTCTTCTATGGCTTCTAAATCAAGGGACTTTTTTGTGGCCCAATCTGAGAAAGGTGATAAAGGTATGAAATCCAAAACTAATTTAGCTAATTTTAAATCCTTTGTTAGACCTCATGTTTGTCACCATTGTGGTGTTTCTGGACACATTCATCCTAATTACTTTAAGTTGTATCCTTAAAAGCTAGTATCCAAACAATCAAAGGTTTCCTTTCAAGGACCTACACTTTTGTTTGGAGAGTTATTAAAAGTTTTGAGCTTTTTAACTCAATTTCAAGAGAATTTTAATTCTTCTATGTCCTTTAGTAGACATACTAGGACACGTGCCTTTTCATCTTCACGGCTAAAG
This sequence comes from Quercus lobata, assembly GCF_001633185.2. Lineage (NCBI taxonomy): Eukaryota > Viridiplantae > Streptophyta > Magnoliopsida > Fagales > Fagaceae > Quercus > Quercus lobata. The sequence goes on from NC_044907.1 coordinate 83,764,284, forward strand.
ACTCGTACTGTGTAGGTGAGAAAGGAGCCTAACACTTAATTGTCTTTTCTGTTTGTCCTCTACTTTAATTCTTTCTATCTAAAGTAGGACTCTCTTTGCTTGATTTCCTATCTACTTTTGGAATCATGCTTTCATGCTTCTGCACCCTTCTATCATGTCTTCATGTATATGCATCTTTCTTTCGTGCTTTCATGTTGTTTGTTTGTTTTTGTTTGATTGTTTATTTTTTTTTTTTTGTTTTTTTTTTCAAAATAAAAGTAAAAAGGAAAAATCAGAAAAATACAAAAGCAGTGTGTGTTTGTGTACATTGGTACTTGTGTATCTTAGATAGCTATTGAAACAAAGTTTTTTAAACTTTTTATCTTTTGTAGTTTAGATGAGCATCTCTACACACAACTAAGCAAGTGAGATTTGTGGCTCGTGTTTGTGATGAGTAAAATTAAGTAATCTCTTGTACTTAATACTCATATCACTCTTTTTAATGGAAAGGACTAGAAAATCTTAAGAGAAAGGCATAAATAACCATCTCACCACTGTTACCCGCCTATCATAAAATGACAGTTATATGCCTCGGCATAGCAAAAGTGGAATGTCAAATGCTTAACATCATTGGATATTTCTTTTCTCTCTCATATATGTCCATGCATGGTTTGCTTAAAAGGAAAATATGCAAAGAAAAATAAAAGCAAAAAGATCATAATGCTTTATATATGATTGTAAGCGTGTATTCTAGAAGATGCGGGAGTTATAGGATGTACCTCGAAGGTGATAGTCCCCATTAAACAATTATGATTGTGTGTGAGTTGAAGTGATTTTCTTATATCTCAAATCCTCATAACATATAGACACTTATGCAATCTTGTGATATTTTTCACACACAACATGTAATATTCTTTGCTACTTTTGATACATGTGCAGGTACAATATAATTTGGCCATCATAAGGAATATATGTATTAATGTATACTCACTAAACTGTCTTAACTTGTTTTTGAAATATAAAATTGGTTATACTTGTTATGTGTGTGTGTGTGTGTGTGTATGTTTTGGGATCTATGTGCTTAACATTTTTCTTGATTGATAGGGGATTTTGAGAGCTTAAAATGCTATTTGGATTTTTGGTTGAGTAGCATGCTTGATTGCACTCATATATGTGTTTTTCTCTTCTTGAAAATTTGCTTTAAGCAATCTCAACAGCTTCTCGACACCTCTCGACTGATTGCTATATATCGAGCCCTTCTTTCTTCTTGTCTCGATAGAAGTTAACGCAATCTCGATCCATTGAGATTTCTAGACTTTGTCTTGATAGCTTCTTGATAGATTCTCGATCCATCGAGAAACTTTCTATCTACTCGATAGATCCTCAACAGATTCTCGATCCATCGAGGTAAGCTTCTGCTCCATAATTGCTCGACAGCTTCTTGATCTGTCGAGATCCTCTTGCATGCATTATTTTTCACATGTTTTACATTTTTCTTTTATCTTGTCATCCATAGCATCTTTGTTCATTATGTTCATGCATTTATATGGATTCCTTGTGCCCCCTTGATCATCCATAATCATCTTTATGTTCCTCGAGTGAAGCTTTCTAGCTTCTTGTACCCTATGTCAATCATGACAAAAAGGGGGAGAAATTGTGGAGCAAATGTGGTTTCTTTTTAAGATTCTATATGTTAGGGGGAAAAATACTTTGTAAGGGGGAGATGTGTTTCATCTTGTTAGGGGGAGTGCTTACCTCCTTCTTTTTATACACCAGTCTTGTGACCATGTTTACATACATTGTGCTTATCTTTGATCTATATATATATATATATATATATGATGTATGTCTTCTTCACCTATCTTTCCATATGTTGTTTCTTTTCTCTCTTTATACACATGTTTCTTATTTGATGTATCCAATCTTATATTTCTGTTTCACACAAAGATGCCGTGATTAGTTTTGTTTAAAGTGTTTCAAAAATACAGATTGTCAAAATCTTTCTTGCCATGAACTCTCTTCTTGCAAAGTTTTTCAAGAGTTTGTGTTAGGATAGATTTTATTGTATTCAACAAGTGAATATGAGTTGAGTGATTTATGACTTCTCTCATGTGTTCATTTGTTTGTTGTTGTTTTGTAATAGATTGCCAAATGAGGAGATTGTTAGGACATATATAAATCATGTTAAGAATATATGTCATTATGGAATTAGCTAATCTTTTGACAAAACGCACTTTACTTGTATTTGGATAGATCTGGGATGAGTTTAGTACTTCAAGGAATAAGAGTTCAAGTCTAGTATTGAAGCTATGCAAATCTATCCAAGAAACAAGTGAAGAAGTGCTGATTCAAGAGGTGCTAATTCATTAAAGCTTGATAGCTCTCGATAGCTCGCAACAGATAGCTATCTATCGAGAATTATGAAAATTAGTTTTTTCAAATATGATTTTTGGCCCATACTTATGTACTTGTGTAGGGTTTTTTTTCTTACAACCCTAGACATATATAAGGCTTATTTTAAAGGCCGTCATATAAGAGAATATAAGGAGAACACATGCAAAAGGTCACCAATGTCTTATTCTCTCTGAAAGAAGCTACTGCGTCTTTGCGTTTTAGGGTTTTGTAACCAAGTGCTTCTTGATCTTTATTGTTGATGAAGTGAAGAACTTTGCAACTAACAATCTTCTTCAAGTTGGTGTGTTAGTCATGTACTAGGAGTCGTGCATCATTGGTTAGTCATGTACTGTGATCCGTGCAAAAATGGTGGCGTTCATATATTGAAGAGTTCAGAGGTTCTGAAGCGGTAGAAGGTTTCTACTATAAGTTCATCTATGAGGATTGTAAAGTCTAGGGACAAAGATTTTATCCTAAATCTAAAACTTCTCTTTATTGTAGTGAATTGTTTTTCGGGAAGGTTTCCCCCCAGGTTTTTTACCGTAACACTAGTTTGTTTCATTAGTTTTCTTGGGTCATCATATCTTGTCTTATTTACTTTTCCGCTGCATGATTTTGACATGATATTGATGTTTGTTTGTTTTAACAAGTTTTATTTATAATAAATCTAATTAACAACTTGAGTTTAAAACTTGTTAGTTCTATCGATCGGGGTCTAAATTTTCCAACAATATATATATATATATATATATATATATTTATACTTATATTTTTTTATTTTCTATTTTTGATATATATATATTTATATATTTTCTTTTTTGTGTTTTTGATCTCATAAATGATTTTTTTTTTTTTTTTTACTGACACGTCTCATACTTATTGGATTTTGATACTGTTGACATGGTATCATTTAATACTAAATACCTTCTCACGCACTGCAGTAAAAAATATTCATATAGCAGAATTCCATGAATAGCTACTAGCAACGAACTAAGACCTTCAACATAATTTCTTCAATTTATGCAGATTCTTGCTAGGATTGTGACAGGTTAGTGTAATACTGGTAAGACACTAAATTTATCTAATACACATTTAAGATTGATATAAAAATTAGAGTTTTAACTGTTGAATTATCGTGATAAACAGTTCTAATTGATAAACTTTTGAACATATAGCAAATCACGTTTATAAAGTGTTTGAAAGCTGTTACACACTTACACTTATAAATTATTCAGCAACTAAATTGATATAAAGTTTTTAGATGTCAAGAATAACAAAAGATGGCATAATAACAGAAATTTTTATTTTAAAACTATTTAGCATAAAAATTATACTAAACATTATTATTTTTCTTTAATTTATAAATTTAAGTGCTAATTAGTTACTGTTATTGCTATTTTATAGTATTTTCATTAATTCATTGTTTTCCTAAAACTTAATTTATAAATTTTAGGGATAATTACACTTTACCCACTTGTGGTTTGCCTCTAATTCTATGTAGCTACCCGTGGTTTCAATTTTGACACTTTACCCACTTGTGATTCTCACCGTGAGTGTGCCGTAACCCACCTCTCCACTTTCCGTTACTCTAACACAGAATAAGTAAAAAACAAACCCCAAAACGGATCAAAACACTTTCACTCAAATCTTGAATATGAAGAACATGAAGAACATACCATAAATCTGAAAAATTACAAGAAGTTGAACCCAAAATAAAACATCTAAATCATCAATAATAAAACATCTAAATCATCCAAAATAACCAACAAAGCTATAAACTTCACAATCAAAGCCACCTTGTGCGTCGAATCACAACTAGCACACCCCAACGACTATTTGGTTTGTTTCCCGTGGCTGTGAGTGACTCCAAATCCAATCAATCATTCATCACCTTCACCGGCCACTTCCTGAACTTCTTCTCGATCCAAACCCAAGAACAGATCTCCATCTAATTCCCGCAACCAAACATGTCATCTTCATCTAGATTCAGCGGTGACGAAACCGCACCCTTCTTCGAGTTCCTGGGAGCGGCGTGGGTCAATTGCTTGGAGTTTGGCGTGGGTCTCTGTTCGGAATGGATCTGATCGGTCCACCTAAAACACCTAGACTCCAAATCAGAACCCGATAGAGATGCCAAATCCCGATACCACCACTCGGTTTCACTACATGGGTTTGTGACTTGTTTGTAGTTTTCGTGGTTCAGCAGTTGTGGGTTAGAGTTTGTGACTTGTTTGTGATTTGATTTTGGGTTTGTGATTTGTTTGTGGTTTGATTTGTGTTTGTGACTTGTTTGTAGTTTTGGTGGTTGGGGTTTGAGGTTGTGGGCGGTGGTGGCTATGGCAGTGGGTTGTGGTGGCTGGTGGCAGGGTGTTGACACCCTATTTTGTAACCCGTATTTAACCTCACATGAAGGGTAAAAGGGTAATTTCACATTGAAAATATGCATCTTGATTCTGGTCATTAGATCATTAATCTCATTTTACCAAAATGATCTTGATGTTGTAACGATCAAATCGACTGGTCATGAGCCCTAATCGGACCATTAGATTGAAAGTTATCATCAAATCAAGTTTTAATGGCTGAGATACACTATTACAAATTGAGTCTGACTATATGTGATTATGAACAATTGATTTCAATTGGTTATAAATATAATCAATTTGAGATCGATAATGTGTCATAATTTGATTGGTTAGGACTACATTTTATGGTAGAGTTGCATACACCTAATTAACTAGATAGTTAAACATTAATTATTCAATGAGTAATTTGTGCAATTATCTTTTAATTATAGTAAATTTAGAGCCAATTAAGTCTGAAATGGGAGTGATTGGAGCCATTTAATGTTAATTGGGAGCTAATTTGGGGACTATTAATGTTAATTGTGCTAAAACCATTTTCTAACAAATGACCTCTGCTTACCATTTCATTGATATCTCTCAGAATATTTTGAATCTGTGAATGAGGTTATTTTTCCCAGAAACTAGACATCCGGGGCTTCAATATGAGCACAAGAATGAGACAATTCCGATCAGAATTGAGGCAGATATGATTTTTCAAAGTTGGCTCTATAGGCTGTGACAGCAGCTACGGGAAAACCGAATTTTGGCTTGCTCCTCACTCCCACCAATCTTTCCATTTAATGCACCAAATTTTCCCAAAGGCTAAAATGAGGTCTAGGTTCATGATTCCTTGTCAACCCTCATTAAATGGCCTTCCATTCATATTTCCTCCACCACTACTATATAAACCCCCCATCTCCTTCATTCCAAGACACAAAAAAATTCCCATTTCTTCTCTTCTCTTGAGTTCTAGTGAAGTTGAGTAGTCTTGTCATATCTTGGTCTTCCTGAGACTCAAGGTATTGAGTGAGACTCACTCTCCCTCTCCTAGTTCTTCTTTTCCTCCACCCTTAGGACCTCCATCAAGAATCTCCTCCTCCATTACATGGATCTTGCATAAAGGTATAATCCCCTTCCCTAACTGTTTGCTTATATTGTCATGATGAGAATTTAAGATTAAAGCATGATAATTCTCTTGAATATGTTTGAATGTTCTTAATTGTTCTTATGTGTTCTTCACATGTTTTTAATTGTTCATCACATGTTCATGCATATCACTAGATTTAATCTTAAATCCACATCAAAAATATGAAAAACATGTTTGTTTAGTAATTCTTTCAAATCCTTGAATCTAGGTTATCACTATCCATACACATTCACTAGAGTTCATTTTTTAATCCAAACGTCATGCTTAATAAATTGAATTAGGGTTTATCACATGCACACACATTAAATTTAACATACAAATTGATTGACATATTGGATGATGTGATATGAATGTTGGCCACCATAGTCTAGAAGACCGGTTTCACCGGGCAAGGTGGGTGCCTAACACCTTCCCATCTTGTAACATAGCCTCCGAGCTTAGATCAAGGGTTAGTAGATCAAATACTTATCCATGTAATTTTTGATTTTTAGATTGTAACTAGGAAATAAAGCCATGTACTTTATTTTAGATTGTATCTAGGACCAAAGCCATGTAATTTTCCTATGATCAATGTAAATTTAATTTCAAATTAATAAAATGAGGAATTTTTCATTCATGGTTTTCTTATTTTTCCAATAATTAAATAAGTGGCGACTCCATTGTAAAACCCTTAATCTAAAGGGAAAAATATAACTAGTCGAACCTCCATTTTGAGAGACAATAACACGACTTCACCCATTCACGTGGGTTTGGCCCAACATCCTATAAAAACGGGCCGGGGGCGCGGTCTCTCACACAGGGGCAGTGGGCAGTGGGTTTGAGTGAGAGTGATATAGATTTTTGAAAAACTTACTGCTTCAAACTAAACATATGTAAAGAGAAAAAAGTTCCAGATGCCAAATTGATCTTTGCTTTTTTCACTGAAATTGAGTTTTTGAATAGCTTTAAATCGAGCTCGCCAAAAGTTTAGCGTGGAATAGTGCTTTCTTCACAAGTGCAGGTATGGTTTCTGCATATACTCGAAAATATGGAAGCTTTTTGTTTAAAGTTCAATTGTGAGGAGCATGACTTTGTTGGTATATTTGACAGGTGTTCTGGAACAGGAGGAGTTGTCTAGCATCACCGAAGGAGTTGAGAGTAATTTTTTATTATTGATGATTTAGATGTTTTATTTTGGGTTCAACTTCCTGTAATTTTTCAAATTTTTGGTATGTTCTTCATGTTTAAGATTTGAGTGAGAGTGTTTTGATCCGTTTTGGAGTTTGTTTTTTACTTATTCTATATTAGAGTAACAAAAAGTGGAGAGGTGGGTTACAGCACACTCACGGTGAAAATCACAGGTGGGTAGAGTGTCAAAATTGAAACCACGGGTAGGCACATAGAATTAGAAACAAACCACAGGTGGGCAAAGTGTAATTATCCCTAAATTTTATGTGTGACATTTTTAAATGATAGAGCTATTATTTATTTATTGTCTAATTTATTTTTAAAATATTTTATTCTCTGATAAATTACTGATTTTTTCAAGAGCTTAATCTGTTAAAAAAAATGAATTTGATTATTTAATAATATGTAATGCATGTTTGGGATTGCTCTAAAAAATATATATATATTTTTAGTTGTTGAATTTTTGTGATAAAGTGGTCTAATTGAAAAAGAAAGTGGTTCGATGTAAAGAAAATTACCGTTATAAAGTGTTTTGAGGCTGTTGCACTTGTAACTTGTTCAGTAACTAAATTGATTAAAAAAAAAAAAAAAACCTAAGGTTTTAGAAATAACAAAAGATGGCATAATAATAGTGATTTATATTTTAAAACTATTTAGCATACAAAATTATACTAAATTATTATTATTGTTCTTTAGCGGGTAAATTACAAATTGTATCCCTAAAATTTGAGAGTGATTGGATTTTATATCTTGTTGTTTCAGAAGTTGGATTTTACCTCTTAAAGTTTAGAGTGTTTGGATTTTACACCCTAATGTTTCAGAATTTGGACTTTACCCTCTAAAATTTGTGAGTGTCTAGCTTTTACACTCTAAATTATGAAACTTTAGGGTGTAAAATTCCAAATACCCTCAAATTTTATAGAGTAAAGTCCAAACACCCCTAAAATATAGGAGCTAAAATCCAAAATTTGAAAAGTCAAGGTGTAAAATCCAGACACCTCCAAACATTAGAGGGTAAAATCCAAATTTTGAAACTTCAGGGTGTAAAATCCAATCACCTCCAAACGTTAGGGGTGTAATTTGTAATTTACCCTTCTTTAATTTATAAACTTTAATGCTAATCATTATTGTTATTTGTAATTTTATCGTTAATTCACTGACTTCCTAAAACTTAATTTATAAATTTTGTGTGATTTTTTTCAAAAATTATAGAGCTATTTTATATTTTTTGCCCAATTTTTTTTAAATATTTTATTCTTATTTTCTTCACTAATTAATTATTGATTATTTCAAAAGTTTAAACTATTAAAAAATAGTAGCCCTCTGCATTAGGAGCAGCATTGAAAGGTTTGATATTATTCAGTACTCGCATTATTATTTTTTTGAGAAGATATTCAGTACTCACTAAAGATATTTGATCAAGTTATCATCTAACTAAGCTCTATGGAAATTAGGGGTGGCAAAATCTGGCACGACTCGCGAATCCGACACGATTAACCTGTTTATAAACAAGCCATGGGTTAAGGCTAAATGGATTCAAGTTATATTTGGGTCAACACAACTGACCCGTTTAATAAACGGGTAGTGTTCGTGTTCAACATGTGAACCCGTTTGACCTGTTTGACCCGTTTAGATAATAAAGGTATTAAATTTTGTTATTATTGCTTAATTTTTTGTTGTAGTTATATGTTTATTACTATATTTATGGTTGTATTTGTATTTTAATTTTAGATATATAGAAATTGATAATAGATTATTTAGGTCATGTATGACCTATTAATCAAACAAGTTATTAAACGGGTTATTTGTATTAACTTTTACATGACTTATTAATTAAATAGGTTAAACGTGTCGGGTTAGGTCAACCTGTTTAATAAACGGGTCGGGTTAGGGTTGAGGATTCTTGACACGTTTACTAAATAAGTCGATTTCAGGTCAACCTATATAGCAGAGTACTTATGGCTTGACACGACACGAACCCAACCTGCGAACACGAATTGACACCCCTAATGGAAATACATAATTGTCTACCATATGTTAAAATAAAGCCCTGAAACTAATGAAGGCTACCAAAAGCTTTTATTGGGCCAAGTTTAAAGTTTTTCAAGAAGGCCCAATCCACCACTTATATTCAGTTCTTGGCCCATTTATCTTGAGGTTTCTTTCCCGCCAATTTCACTCTTTGACCCCTTCTTCTCACTAGTAACAGTGACAATTGTTTCCTTCTACATCTGCGGCGCAGCCCCAACTTTCACACTACTGCAAGACCACTTTTTCCTTCTCTAGTTCTCTTCCATAGTTATTCGTGATGGGGATCGCCATTCCGATGGACTCCTTTCAGAAAATCCCCATTGTCTCTTTGAAGCCACTTCCCAAATAGTTGAAATTTGAACCCCAAAAGGTTTCATGAGCTTCTGTACAAATCATGGAAACTTCAGAGTCCACATCCACTTCTACCACCCTTCCCTCCTTTCGGACTATTTTTTTTTTAACATTATCATCCAACACCGAGTCCAAAGGCAAACCATGGACTTGGATCCAGACCTCAGTAGAGTCGAAATAAATTTCATGCACCGTTTGTTGTGGTTGCATTCTTTGTGATCAACAAATGACCTTTAACAGACCAAGGTCCTTAAAGACAGAAAAGGATTTTGGCATTATGGTGTTTGCTTACAAAAGCTTCTTATAGGAATTGCAGATGCCTGTTGAGAAATTCAAGATCCAATCAGTCATCAAGGGAGTGGAGGCACTATACTATTTACGAAGACCAAAATATGATATACAGAACAAGTAAAGCAGTGGCACCTTATGGATTGGGGTAATAGCACTAACTTTAAGTAGAAAAAAATTTGATTTAAAAAGTCGCAAGCTCATACAGGAAAGGAATTGAAAATCATGTCTAAAACAAATTTTGACTTCTTGCTTATTCCCTTGAATATGTAAAATTATTCTTTGTATTATTTGCTCTTGAATTTAATTATTTAAATGATAGCTATGACAATACATGATAATATTTCACCTAAGACAATTAGTCAAACTTTGAGAAGAAGATATCTCACATTTATATCATAAAGAACTTGCATTTTTAATTTTTTTGTTTAGTGATAAGGGAAGTACTAAGTCTTCAATTGGAAAGACTTCTATGACATAATGATGCAGCAACCAATATATAAGTATAATGTGTAAACACATTTGAGGGGAGCAAATGGAAAAATATATACACATTTACACAGTGTTTTGAACTATCCATTCATCTGAATTAGAATTCAACCGACTAAATTTAATAAAATTGTAGGGTCACGTTTTTCAGGCTAAGCCCAAAATGCATGGGACCTTACACCTGTGAGCCCAGTACAATGAATTTGTAGAGAATGGGCCAAAGAGCTAGGTTTTAGTGTATGAACAACAGTCATCACGGTGTTCTTTACGATCAGGTTGAGACGGACTGGGTTCATCTGAGAGGACTGGTCCTCAGCCTGGTCTGGGAAGCCTTTTTTGGTGCCTCTGGTGTGTTGGGGGGTCTCCGCCTAGCCCTTTCTATCTCTCTTTACTCTCTTTTTATAGTAGTTTTCTTCCTCTTGAATGGGGTTCCTGGGGTAGTTACTTGTCCCATCAGCCCTTCCCTCCAGTTGTTGGGAGTGGTTGTAAGGACAGAGAAGTATGGTCGTGTTAGGTACAAGGCACTGAATGCAATAATGGCAACTTTTCCCTTAGACACTTCCGTTTTCTCCATTGTCCTTTTCTGCTTTAGAACTTTTCCTGCTCTGTGGAACGATATAAAGTGTCACTACTAATGGCAAGTTGCCTCCTTTATCCTCGGCTACATCCATGCCGAGGAGGATTCTCCCCATGGCCGAGGAAGGGCTTTTCCTACCCATGACCGAGGAGGGGTTTTTCCCTGGAGCTGGGCTCTTGGCCCAATGTAGACATCGACATGGGCCTACTGGTCTTTTACCCCCCATAATAGCCCCTCAAAATCCTGCTATCCGGCTACTTGTATGGAGAGGGTTTTGGTGACATCGGACCTTTGTCATGGCTTCGCCAAGTCTTGCCCTCCATTAATGCTAAAGCCTCTTTGTTTGTCTGAGGCGCGTTCCTAGTTGTGAGACATTCTTCTAGTCTATCCAAGCCGCGTTCCTGTCATTTCGGTACGCGAGGCGCGCTTTAATTAGGGTCTCTTCACGAGGTGACATAAATCCAACGGCTGAAGACTACTTTGGAAATTGAGCGAGATTTATCTCGCTTGTAATTCCTTCTTGGAGATTTGGGTGAATTGATTGCCACCCAAGTTTGCCCCCTATATAAGACGCATGGTGAGAGATCATTCCCCTTTATTCACAGACTCTTGAGTTTTTCAGGTTTCTAACTTCTTCAAATGTTCCCAAAGTCCCCACTATGAGAGTGACTGAGACTTAAGGAGTGAAAAGGTCATGGTTAGGGTAAGGGTGAAGGAACCAAACCCTCTTCAGAAGCCTTAGGTGTCTCCGAGATTCAGAATGGCCCGGTCAGGGCAAGGGAGACAAAGGCCAAAGATATTTCTTCCCCTCGATAGGACAAGAAAGGAGTCTCTTCTTCCTTTAGCCAAAATCCAAAGCAGGTGGAGGTCACATCAAATTTTTGGTGTAACAGCACTAGGACTTTCATCCAGCGCCATGTGTCACACATGTGAGGGTTCGGACTTCCCATCGCCGGTACCATCCATACTTGCTCGATTGCTACTAGGGAAATACTTGTTTGATTGCTGCTAGAGCAAGTATGGGGATGTGGCATCCCTGCTTCTTCTTCTCTTCCACCGTCGGTGCCATCCATACTCGTTCGATTACTGTTGGAGTAAGATCGAGGATTTATCATTCTCGTGTACCCCTCCCTCCCCCCTTTTTTTTAAGTTAGCTTCTGATATAGGCTTGTCTAAGCCCTTTTATGTACATTGTACTACTTCCTTATCTAATAAAAGATGATTTTATCTCATTTTGCATATCATTTCCTTTCTGCAATAATTATTTTGTGAATGGATGTGCTGGTGTCTTTTCTTTCGAATAGTACTTAGAACTGATGCCAATGACAGTAAAGTGTTATCACTTTGAACTTATCACAACTGACGGGCACAATAACGCCGACTTTAAGTAGATTAACTATATAAGACTAGCCAGAATAACAGCCGCATGTTTTGTACTTCGAACGGGGTGATCGCCTGAGGACGTGTAACCTAAAATAAACTATCCGAGGGGTCGCCAGGTACTAGGGTTCTTTTCCATGTATTCGATGATATTCATAGCTTTAACTTGCTTTAGGCATCTGGTCCGAGGACCGAGGCATGACAGTACCTAGTCTAAACACTTAGGAAGGTACCATTGTGTGTTAGTTTCCATGAAGCCGGAGGTCCGAAGACCACGCAGGACTTCCATTCCATCTAGGACTTAGGCCTTTCTTGAAGTAGCTAGTTTTCTGTAGGTTTAAGTCCGAGGACCATGCAAGACCTTGGTTCTGTTTAGCACTTAGATTTTTGGTTTGGCCCTCAACTTCTCTCTCTGGAGGGGATTCAGTGGAGTAGACTACTAGGCCCATGAGAATTAGCCCCTTGCCAAGTGCACGAGGCATACATCTGACGTCAGAAGCCCCTAGGACCATGTTTCACTTAGCAACCCTTCCTGCATAATCAACGCTTCGAAGTGTAGACCTAAGTGGAAGCTGAGTTACGACAATAACAGTGTGTTCTAGGAAATAATGGGGAGGCTTTCGTGTATTTTGTACCACCGCCACAATGGTCTTCCTGAGGGACTCCTACTGACAGGAGCTTGATCCCACCGTGATTAGCTGTGGCACTTGCTAACGCACAAGCTCTTCCCACAGATGGCGCCAATTGTAGGGTCACGTTTTTCAGGCTAAGCCCAAAATGCATGAGACCTTAGACCTGTGAGCCCAGTACAATGAATTTGTAGAGAATGGGTCAAAGAGTTAGGCTTTAATGTACGAACAACAGTCATCACGGTGTTCTTTACGATCGAGTTAAGACGGACTGGGTTCATCTGAGAGGACTGGTCCTTGGCCCGGTCTGGGGAGCCTTTTTTGGTGCCTCTGGTATGTTGGGGGGTCTCTGCCCCACCCTTTCTATCTCTCTTTACTCCCTATTTATAGTAGTTTTCTTCCTCCTGAATGGAGTCCCTAGGGTAGGTACTTGTCCCATCAGCCCTTCCCTCCAGTTGTTGGGAGTGGTTGTAAGGACAGAGAAGTATGGCCGTGTCTGGCACAAGACACTAAATGCAATAATGACAACATTTCCCTTAGACACTTCCGTTTTATCCGTTGTCATTTTCTACTTTAGTACTTTTCCTGCTCTGTGGTACGATATGGAGTGTCACTACCAATGGCAGGTTGCCTCCTTTATCCTCGGCTACATCCATACCGAGGAGGATTCTCCCTATGGCTGAGGAGGGGCTTTTCCTCCCTATGACCGGGAGGGGTTTTTCCCTAGGGCTGGGCCCTTGGCCCAATGTAGACATCGACATGGGCCTACTGGTCTTTTACCCCCCACAAAAATGATTTTCATATGAATAATATATATATATATATTATTTATTTATTTATTTATTTACACATTTCCTACCAGTAGGTTTTGGCATCTAACTCCAATTTCAAATGCTATATCGCTTCATGTAAACTGTTGAATTCCCATCTTAATGTCTCACCTCATCCCAATGGCATTATCTCAGCACGCTGAGCCTTCACCATCTCTATTAAAGTCTAGCCCATTTTCAATTTTGAAACATTAAAGCTAATCACTATTTATCAAATGAGTAGAGTGAACCAATTGTATGACAATTATATATATATATATATATATATATATGTGTGTGTATATATATATATAATTTCATAACACTTAAATGCAATGCAAATCAATTAAAAGTTATGTAATTGAATGTCACTGAAATGCAATAGAAAGAACAAGCACCCAATGGAGTCAACCATCAAACTTAGAGTCATTATTCACTCCAAAAAAAATGTCATTATTCACAAATCAAAGAAGATGAAAAAAAATCCAACATTGAAAGAAAAATTTAAGCTACCAATTATGCGATGTTGTTGACAATGCCAGACAGCCTTAAAAACTTTAGTGTTGTTGCCTTATTAGCCCCAAAGAAGCAAAAAACAAAAACATGAAACAAACACATGGAATGGATTTGAAATTTTCTCAAAAAGAAAGAAAGCATAGAATAACTTACATTAAGTTTTGTGAATGTGATACCTTATGCTTAGTGAAAGTGAGGGTCAGATCTGATATCATTCATAAGCAAATTGATATCAAACATAATCTGAATTAAAGCAAATAGATATATAAATATCATTAAAAAAAATTAAAAAAAATCACATGAAATTAAAACAAACTTGCATAGTTATTAAACAAAGATTGTGTGCACCATTCCTACACTTGAAGTCTACCGATGAGACAAAGAGATTAGGATAGGAGATAAAAGGGAAGATGCAAACATCAAATTTAATATTTAATTCAACCAAAAAATTCTCACCAACAAAATAAATCATCAAAATTTCTCAACCAACCACATAAATAAATAGAGTAACACAAATTCTATTAGTTTGAATAGAAAATACACTAATTTTCTAGAATAAAATATCATATCTTAAAAAATCAATGCCTTTTTAGGTGGGATGGTACCTCTTCACTTATTGGGTGTATAGAGATTCTAAGAGAGGGGTTCAAAATTTGAACTACTGGGGTAGCAACAAATTAAGAAGAAATACCATGAGTGGCAACTCCCTAATTATTAGCTAGTAAAACAAAAGAATGGAAGCGATGTATGAAGATAGGATCATATATAATATAGTACTAATAATATTTTTGGATAGGGAGGCAGCTCTGTCACCACCATTTCTTCTCTCACATTAAATTTTCTTCTTGATTGCTAGGAGATTTTTGGGTGTATGCTTTCATCTATAAAACAACAAATAATTTGTAATCAAATACAAAAGTCTATGAGAGTCCCAAACTAACACTAGACTCTAGCAGATTAGACAGATTGACAAAAGTCTATGAGCAATGAGTTTTTACTTACTTTTTAAGCCTCTACAAAATTTAGATAAATTTTTAAGTCTTTTACAGCAAAGGAATTAAATCCAAAAATATAAGATACATGTAGCATGTGATGTGATCAAAAATATATAAATTGTAAATGATTTATCACAACAAAACACAATCAAACCAAAGAGAAATAAGAATGAAATACAAGAGAGGAGAGCCACTACATTTACTGATAGCCTATTTTGTATGGATGTTGCTAACCCCAAAAAGATAGGATTTTGGAATCTATGTTGCTATCAAAATCAATCAATTTATCAGTCCATGAAAGAATCCCAATAATCTCTTTGATGTTTAGCGACCTTTTTCCTCTTGCCACAAAGGAAACTTGAGAACTATAAAACAAAACCCAGAAACTAAAAACCTAATAACAACTCAAGTGGTTTTTGAACTTTATGATTGATAACCAATAAGTATGACAAATTATGTAGAAGACAATTAATCATTAAGGAATTATTACCTTCGTTTTCTTTAACATAGAATCAACAAACTTCTCCCAGCTTTTCTCTAATAAGCCACAACACATTAAAAGAATGAGACATGAGTTACATTGATTGGTTGGCTACCTTCTAGAAACATAACAACATACACTTTGTGAGCAATTTAGCATCTAGTCTTAACGTTAAACAAAAAATACTAACTCAAAAAGTCATCAGAAGTTGCGATACAAATATAGTGATAATTCAACATTGTGAAACACACCTAAACAAAAATCAAGAGTGATATGTAAAAGAAATTGACTACCAAAATTTGAATAAAGAATCGAAAAATTCCTCTAGGATTGTAAGCAATAATCAACAATGGAATTGAATTCTTGATAGTTTGCACACCTTTGTCTTGCATATTCACTAGGCATTGGCTAAGTATGGAAATTTGGGGGAAAAAAAAAAAAAAAAACTAAAATGGAGAGAGAGAACTTAGCTTCAGAATATATAAGATTTGGATTAGCTATTGAAAGTGGATAATTGATTTGGATAGAAGTCTCTTAACTTTGCATTTACGTTTACAAGGAAACTTTTTTGCTTCCAAATTCCAATTTTGGATGGAAGGATGTGAATAGTCGTAACTGAAGATAATAACTCATGTTATATGGATAATAATTGAGAAGATTTAATACTTAGTAGTAGATGAATAGTCATGTTTTTTTTTTTTTTTTTTTTGAGAAGGAGATGAATAGTCATCTTAATAGAGTGCATCAACATGTTTGACCATGATCTATATTCAATTTTTGGCATAAATGTATTTTTAGTCCCTACATTTTGCATTTTTTCCATTTTGGCCCCTACATTTTATTTTTACCACTTTTAGTCCCTAAACCAATTAACGTGTAACATTTAAGTCCTTACCGTTAGCCAACTAATGGGAAAAGCTGAGGTGGCAGATGAAACACCCTATTAGCTGACGTGGCGCTAATGTGGCACTAATGTGGCGATTAAAATATTATTTGGCATTTTTGTACGCCACATCAGCATTTTATTTATTTATTTATTTTTATAAAAAGCCATGTCAGACAATTTAAACCAAAACTTAAATTTTTTTTTTTTTTTTTTTTAAAGTTTGGAGCAGATCTAGAGGAAGGGGGCCTCCGTCTCAACCACCATCTCGGCCACAATGAAGCTCGATCTCGACCTTTCTCTTTTTTGATCAACGATGGTGGTAGTGGGTTTGGTGACTTTGGGTCAGATCAGCGATGCGTGGTGGGTTAGATCGGCCTATCTCTCCTCCACCAACCCTAGCAAGTCCACCTCCACCACTAAAGTGACGACGCTCTTCTTCACTAGAAAATGCAACCTCATCAGCTGAGCCAAATCAGCATGGTTGAGATTAACACGAACCAACTCAAAGAGTGGGGTTGGTTCATCTTGGATTGCTGGGGTTTGGATCGTGAGATGAGTTTTGTGGGTCATTCTGTTTAGGTCTTGCTAGGTTTTGCTGGGGTTTGTCTTGTGGGTCATTCTGTTTGGGTCTTGAGACCATGAGAGTTGATCCTGATTTTGAGTGGTCATGTTGTTTGGGTCTTGAGACTGAGAGAGAGTTGTTCTTGTTGGGAATGAAAAGGAGAGCTCGGGTTCATCAATGAAAGAGTGAGAGATGACAAATTTTTTTTTTCTTTTCTTTAGTGTTCTTGTGATGGGTTTGAGTTCTTGGATGCTGGGTTTGATTTGGGAAGAATGGGAAGAGCAAGCTATAAAATGAAGAACAAGTTGAAGAACATGAAGAAATTTTTTGATCTCTGGTTTTTTTTTTTTTTTTTTTTTTTTTTTTTTTTTTTTTTTTTTTTTTTTTTTTTTTTCATTTGTGTTGTTGTGATTTGGGTCTATGTTTGATCTCTATTTATGATCTGGGTCCGTGTTTGTGTTTGATCTCTTTTTTTTTTTTTTTTTTTTTTGAAGAAAAATTCTGGGTTTATGGGTTTGCTAGAGATTGAACTGGTTACTGAGTTTATGGGTTTATTTCTTCGATTATTTATGGTTTGGTTTGGTTTCTTGGATTTAATTCTTGTTTTTCTGGATTTGATGGAGTAGATTTGGTTGCTGGATTTGGATTTAGGGTTTGCTGGCGATTGGTTTATTTCATGGATTTAGGAAGAACACAAAGAACAACTTCAGTTCTTATGAAAAAATAATGAAAGTAAAAAAATAAATAAAAACTTTAATTTTTGTTTTTTAATTTATTTTCTTTTTAGGTTTAAATTGTCTGACATGGCTTTTTATAGAAAATTAAAATGTTGACGTGGCATATAAAAATGCCAAAAAATATTTTTTAATAATCTTTTAATCACTACATCAATGTCAGCGCCACATTAACTAATAGGGTGTCCCGTTTGCTACCTCAGTTTTGCTCGTTAGTTGGCTGACGATAAGGACTTAAATATCACGCGTTAATTGGTTTAGGGACTAAAAGTGGTAAAAATAAAATGTAGGGACCAAAATGGAAAAAAGTGCAAAATGTAAGAACTAAAAGTGCATTTACGCCTTAATTTTTTGATGAACATAATCTGTATTTAATTATTTTATAAAAAATAGAGAGAAATTATAAAGAAAAAAAGTATTTAAGAAAAAGTATGAGGTGGAGGATGAGGTGGCTCAACAGGAGCGTAACAATATTAAATGTTATGCTTCAGCTTTTAGTATTATATAAATATAGACTAGTAAGAGTTGCACGTGCAAGGCACCTGCTGCCCCTTGAGTGAGAAAATTTTAGATAGAATTTTTTTTTGGAGCAGTATCAAACCACGTATTTAAATTTAAAATAGTTATTTAACATATAAATATCTATTTAGTATGATAATTTCTTAAGAAAAGATATTTTGTATCAAATGATACCATGTTAACGGTATCAAAATCCAATAAATGTGAGACATGTTAGCAAAAACTAATTAACCCACTAACAATTGAAATACATGTGTTAGTAGGTAGTTATTTTTGTACACATGTCTCTTGTTTATTGGATTTTGATACGGAGGACGTGGTATTATTTGATACAAAATATTTTTTCATTTCTTAGAACCTACTCCCTCCGTCCCACTTTGTTTGTCCTCTATTCCATTTTGGGATGTCCCAAAATATTGTCCTGTTTCTAAAAATAAAAGTCATTAATTTACTAATGTTCCTACTATACCCCTATTAATTTACTAATTCAATTTTTTGATAAATTTCTTTAAGGGTAATTTTGGAAACTTATACATTTTTAAAAGGTAGACAAGACAATAAATGATGTTCCCTTAAAAAATTTGACTTTTCAAACAGGACAAACAAAGTGGGACGGAGGGAGTATTTACTAAAGACAATATCTACTCACAAAAAAAAAATTCTACTAAAAATGATAACAAATGTCATCATCTTCCAACAATTAATAACTAAATTTTAATAAAACATTGTCACAATATTCTAATTTTCACAATAAATGATGACATATGTTACAATTGAAAGTCTTCATCAAATTAAATACCTACAACCATTTGCAATGAATATTTTGTTATTCATACTTCCTTCTTTATCATTTTAATTTATGAGTCTAACTACAATGCTTAGTTTACTTAATTTTTAATAAACACTTTTTTAATAAAGAAAACAAATAAAAAAAGAACAAAATAACAAAAGACATATGTCATTGAAGTTTCAATTAAATAAAATTATAAATCTAAAAGATTTAAACCACTAATAAATTAGTGTTCTCTAGGTTAGGGCTTTCCACGGGTCGGGTCGAATCGGGTTTAGATCTGACTCGCACCCAAACCGATAGAATTGGGTGACCAGAAAACGGACCCGCGGCCGACCGAATATTCGGGTCAAACCCGGCGGCATGGGTCATCGGTTAAGCGAGTCGAATTCGTTGGGTGATTTCGGGTCTCAAGCACAACAAGATACAAATCAAAACCCAAAACAAATAGCTCGAAAAAATAAAACCAGAACAAAGAAATCAAAACCCAAAACCCATAACAAAGAAATTGAAACCCAAAACCCAAAAAAAAGAAATCAAAACCCAGAGCAAAGAAATCAAAACCCAAACAATAACAAAGAAATCAAAATCCAAATAACACAAACCCAGTAAAAAACAATAGATCCATGAGATTAAATTGAAAAAGAGGGAGATAGGAGTAAACCCACACCACCACCACCACCACCAATCCTTCCCCACCATCACCACATCCACAAAATCAATACAATTTTTTAAGAAAAAAAACACAATAATTTTTTTTACTAACCCATAGACTAAAAAGATTAGAGGAGATTTCAATTAGATTAGAGGAAGGATTCATTGAGATATGGAGTTTCAAGTTGACTTTTGAGTCAGCGACGGTGGCAGTTGGCCCAACTTGGCGATGGCAGCGGTATGGAGGCAAGGGTTAGGGGCGGAAATAGAACCCAACTCAGCAACAGGAGACGGCGGCAATAATAAGGCTAGGGATAAGGATTTGAGAGAGACATTAGTGAGTGAGAGGTCAAAGAGAGAGAGCTTTTTTGAAGCTAACAAGTTTGAGGTGTGTTTTTTGTTTTTGGGAAAGGTGATGAAGGCTGACTACTGAGGTGTGTTCACTGAGGTAACCTAGGTCAAAGTTCTTTTTAAAATTATGGGCAGTTGGGTCGGCTTAAACGGGTTATAATTCAATAGACTTGAAACCGACCCGTAAAACCGAATTTTACACTTTCAGACCCGTATTCGACCTATTTGGGGATTCAGATCCGCCCGTGGGTCTTCAAGTCGGATCGGGTTGGGCGGTTGGATCAGGTCAAATGATTTGATGGACAGCCCTACTCTTGGTAACAAATAGAATGCCATACATCACCATCTTTACTTTCTAAGTATGACTAACACATAAAACTCAAAATACACAAAAAAAAAATTTTGAGATATTAAAATTTAATAAGGAATTTTAGATATTGCACAATGAAATATTCTAGGAATCATAAGATTTTGTTAGGATTTAACTAAGAGAGTAACAGTAAGGACTATATAATCGTGTACAAAATATAAAGAAGGAAATTTTTCAATTTTAAAGTTTGGGGATGAAATTATCCGAAACATAAAGGGGGAAAGTATTTTTTTTCCATAATATTTTTTTTGTTGGTAAAACTATGTGTTTTTTTACTTTAAACAATGTGTTAAAAAAAGAAAAAAGAAAAAAAAGATAGCCCAAGAAAATTGTCCATGAAAATATGAATTTTGGCTCAACCAATTGGCTAAAAAAAAAAAAAGTCAAGAACACAATAAATGTCACCATTTTTTCTCAAAACCTTTATCTTAGCTATGGTGGGTCCTAATATGATATTTTATAATTTTATTTTAGAGTAATGCTACATCCACAACATTTTCACAACAAATTCTAGGTGGTAAATTGTTATCGATTTTTAATTGGGACAACCACTTTAAACTATGCATTAAATAAAAAAACAACAAACAAAAAACCAACAAAAGAAATTTGTGCATGAGACAGTGAATTTTTGCTTACCAAATTTGACTAAACCAAAAAAAAAAGTTTAAAAACACAACAAAATGTCACCATATTTTCATAATACATTTATTTTCAGCCATGGTAAGTTTCGGCCTAATATATTATTATTTATTTTATAGAAATTCTATCTCCATAATATTTTCATAACAAATTTTAGTTGACAAGTAATTACTGATTTTAAAATGGACTAACAACTAATATCACTTTTTTATTCGTCAATAGTAACTTACCTATTATTAAGTACTTTTTCCGTAATATTTTTTTTTTTTTGGCAAAACTACGTGTTTTTTTTACTTTAAATTATGTGTTCAAAAAAAAAAAAAGTTAGCCCAAGAAAATTGTCCATAAAACTATGAATTTTGGCTCAACCAATTGGCTAAAAAAAAGAAGTCAAGAACACAATAAATGTCACGATATTTTCTCAATACCTTTATTTCAGCTATGGTGGGCCCTAATATGATATTTTATAATTTTATTTTAGAGTAATGCTACATCCACAATATTTTACAACAAATCCTAGGTAGTAAATTGTTATTGATTTTTAATTGGGACAACTGCATTAAACTATGCATTAAATAAAAAACAACAAACAAAAAACCAACAAAAGAAAGTTGTGCAGGAGACAGTGAATTTTTGCTTACCAAATTTGACTAAACCAAAAAAGAAGTTTAAGAATACAACAAAATGTCACAATATTTTCATAATACCTTTATTTTCAGCTGTGGTAAGTTTCGGCCTAATATATTATTATTTATTTTATAGAAATGCTATCTCTATAATATTTTCATAACAAATTTTAGTTGACAAGTAATTACTGATTTTAAAATGGACCCACAACTAATATCACTTTTTTATCCATCAATAGTAACTTACCTATGATTTGTTGTGAAATTAATGTGAAAATGTTGTGGACTTAGCATTTTTTTATTTGATCTATAAAAATCTAAGATCTCAACAATTGTAAAAAAATTGTGATAACAACAAGTGTTACAACATTTTCATAAAACATTTCTTTTCAGTTGTGGTTGGTCACAATCTCATATTTATTATTTTATTTCAATTTATAAGAAATTGATACCTTAATAATTGTGAAAATATTGTGAAAGTTGTTATGTCAGTATAACAATATATATGCAAGTTCATATAATTTTTTTTTTTTAAAGAGCACAAACTAATGACTGAGATAAAAATAATAATAAAAAAAACCAATGAAGTGATGAACAGTACATATTGAACCAAAAAGTACCATAACTTTTATACATTCACCTAACAAATGTAATATGTTTTCACACAACATTTATTTTCAGTTGTGGTTGGTCACAGTCTAATATTTTATTATTTTATTTCGACCTATAAAAATTTGACATCTCAATAATTGTGAAAATATTGTGAAATTTATTGTGTCAATATAACAATATATATATAACAGCTCATATAAATATTTGAAAGAAGAAAAAAAAATCGATAACTAGGAAAAAAAAAAAAAAGGCACTGTACCTATTGTGCCTATTGAACAAACCAAAGAATCACTGTTTGCAAATTGGCTTTTTATATATAGAAATGGAAATTTTACTTATTTCAATCAAAATAAATAAGGTAGCATTTCATATAGGGAATCTACATTACCCTTTGGCATCTAGGTTCTTAGGAATCTAGATGCCCATCGTAAGGACTAAATTTGAGTTCCTAACCCAAAAGATGGATGAACTTAGGCCCAAAAAGTCCAAAACAATTAATTTGTAGAGAGTGAGTTGGAAAAATTGGGCTTTAATGAATTAAACAAGCATTAAAGTGGATTCAGATAACAAGAGAATAAAAATAGGCGAGTTTATACTAAAGAAAATTGTCCTCAGCACAGTCCAAGGAGATTAGCTCTTATATATTCCTTTCAGGTTTGATTACAAAGTTAGTTCTTGATGCTATAGTGTTTTTCTCTTTTCTCTCCATCCCCCTCTCCCATTGCTTCATTCTTCTTTTATACTCTCTTCCCCTTTCATCTTTACTCTCCACGTGCTGGCCAGGTGGTTGGTATTGATACTTGTCCCATCAGCACCTTTCTAAAATCTTCATGTAGTAACTGTAAGGCTGAAAAACACTGTTCAAGTATCACCTCCACATTAATGCGGCTAGAGAGTTAGCTGCAGAGTATTTAATGCGGTGATAACAGCTTTCCCCTTAGATATTCTAGGACTCCCCCCTGTCATATATCTATGCAATGCTTATCCGTACCAACAGAACTTCCTAAAACGCTCCCCTGAATGGCAGACTACCTATTCGAACCTCGACTATGGTTAGTCAAGGAGGCATTCATCTTCAGACCACCCTCCTGGGCCATTATGACTAAAATTAACTTCTTCTTCCACTAACACAGACTTCCTTGACAATGTTTACTCATCCTCGGACGACCCCTAGTCCTCGGCTCGGGCCCTAGGCTCAATATATACATAGAAAATGAGCTCCTGGGCTCAGTACCCCAACACCCACAAATATGAGATTGTTATATTTAGTTTATTCCTATGAATTTTACGTGAATT
Organism: Quercus lobata; assembly: GCF_001633185.2. Taxonomy (NCBI): domain Eukaryota; kingdom Viridiplantae; phylum Streptophyta; class Magnoliopsida; order Fagales; family Fagaceae; genus Quercus; species Quercus lobata. The sequence goes on from NC_044907.1 coordinate 83,787,898, forward strand.
TTTTTATTCTTTCAAAAATATCCTTCTTAGATTTATAAACACAATATCAACTGTGTTTTTCGTCAATACTTTTGACTGAACATGTTCTGCCATATTGCTTGTTAAGTGCTCAAACTTGGAACTTTAGGCAATTTGACCGAGTCCAATGCATGCTTTGGAACCTTTCGGTAGACAATTGAAAATGGTCATCGTCTAGTAGAACTGTTGGCAACATCGTTGTAGGCAAATTCAGCATGTGCAAGTGCCTTTTCCCATTGCTTTGGCTTATCCTAGCAAATACTACGAATTAAATTCCTCAGATTTTTGTTCATAACCTCTGTTTATCCATCAGTTTGAGGATGCATTGTACTACTCTAATACCACCAAACGCAAAACATTAAGCTATATATTGTTGTAGCATAATGAAGCCTGGACGAATCAAGGAAAAGTATACCTGGAATCCACTAGATATTTGAGAAATTCTTAGAAAAGTATTTTGTTTTAGTCTATTAAAACTAGTCTAGAAAAAAACAAAAAATACATATAGCCTTTTAGCGTTTCAGAAAAAAATTATAAATATTAACAAATAAAATAACTAAATTTGTGCCTCAAAATAGTAACAAACAAAAAAATTTATGTGAAGACAAAATATTAGGGAGACATTACCCATTATTACAAAAGATAAAGTGGCAACTTACTGTTCCCCAAAATAAGGGTAAATATTTTGGTTTAGGCGTTTAGCTGTTGAAATGGTAGATTAGAAGTTTTGGAAATTAGAAAAAAGAAAAAAATGACATGAAGAAGAGAGCTTCTCTTCAGTTTTGGGGCTACGTACGGGTTAAGGACTTTGGAAATTAATATGGTATTCCAAATAGATAGATTTGTGTTGCTTCCTAGTACAAGCACAGCAGTAAAAATGGTTCACAGCAGAGTTCCATGAATAGCAACGAGCAACAAACTAAGACCTTCAACATATTTCTTCAATTAGTGCAGTACTGGTAAGGCACTAAATTTACTTAATACACGTTTATGATTGATATAAAAATTAGAGCTTTAGCTGTTGATTTATCGTGATAAAGAGTTCTAATTGAAAAACTTTTAAACTTTCAAAACATATAGCAAATCACAGTTATAAAGTGTTTTAAAGTCGTTGCACACTTACATTTGTAACTTGTTTAATAACTAAATTGATATAAAGTTTTTATATGTCAGAAATAACAAAAGATGGCATAATAACAGTAATTTGTCTTTTAAAACTATTTAGAATAAAAAATTATATTAAGTATTAGTATTGTTCTTTAATTTATAAATTTAAGTGCTAATCATTTACTGTTATTGCTATTTTGTAGTATTTTCATTAATCCATTGTTTTCCTGAAAGTTAATTTATAAATTTTATGTTTGACATTTTTAAATTATAGAGCTATTTTTTATTTTTTGTCCAATTTAGTTTTAAAATATTTTCTTCTCTAATAAATTACTGATTTTTTCAAGAGTTTAAGTTGTTAAAAAATAATAAAATTAATTATCTAACCATAATTTTAAAATCTTCGTATCAAGAACATGATTGAAAAGTTTGATGTTGCCGTGTTAAAACAGGGGAACAATATTAGCCGCCTAATAAATCATATTGTACTTATATGAGATATGTCATGTTAAAATTCTACTGTATTAGGGTCATATTTTATATAATTAGGGAATTTTTTAACAAAATGCACTTTAATTCTGTCAAGCGGTGAAAAGAATGCTGTTTACTCTAAGTTGGAATTAAAGGTCCTTTTATGGCTCTTGGATGGTGTTCTTTTTGTTGGTGAGTTTGTTGAGGTATGAGTTTTATTGTGGTTAGGGGTGCTGGCATGACTGATTGAAAGAAAAAATATTAGGCACATGACCCAAACCCTGGGCAATTAAGCAAAAGCCCAAGAGCCAATATTTGGAGTCCGACCATGATTTGGATCCTAAAGCAAGCAAAAAAATTAAAACAAATAAAAGGTTGACTTCTAGCCCATGTTTTGCCCTGCACACAAAAATTAGCATTAATCATGTTTAGATGCCCAGAAAATGCAGAGGGAGAGAGAAGGATACCTCAATTTCAACTCTTAACTCTAGCATATTTCTGCCAGATCATGGACACTTCTACGGTTCTACCACCCTACCCACCATCCGACACTGAGTCCAAATACAAACCATGGACTTCCAGACCTCAATAGGGTCAAAATTAATTTCATGCACTATTAGTTGTGTTTGCATTATTTGATGATCAACAAATGACCTTTAACAGACCAAGGCCTAGCCTCAAAAACTTTCATTTTATCTACTTCGTATTGAAAAGAGAGAACAAATTCATTGAAATCCACTGCTGTAATACCAAAGTCATAATACATTTAGCAAGCAGCAACATTATAATACATCTCTCAAGTAGTAAGAGTTTTCACCACAGAATAGTTTGAGTCAAAGACAAGTTCCATCATTACCACAATCTGAAGCTGTAAAGTAAGCCTAATACGCCTCCTCATTAATATACATGCTTAAAGGGATAGATATTACAATTTACAAGCAGGTCAAGCTGGATAGGTAGTTTATGATCCTCAGAACTGGGGCAGGATATTCATAGAAGACAGACAGGATTTTGGCATTATGGTGTTTTGCTACCAAAATATTCTTATAGGAATTGCAGATGCCTGTTGAAAAATTCAAGATCCAATCAGTTATCAAGTGAGTAGAGTGACTACACTATTTACGAAGGCCAAAGTAGAATATACATAACAAATAAAGCAGTGGCACATTATGAAATGAAGATAAGAAAAATATTTTTAATTACCAGAATTGCAAAATGAATGGAAGTGCTTCGCTATTTCCATGTTTTCAATGGTTTAGAATATCTACAATAGCTGGTTAGCCTCCTTTAGATCACACAACCAATGTAAAACTTCCCTGAAAATTTGCAAATAAAAATTCAGTGAAAACTAAGAACTTGGTTTTTTGTTCTATAGTGCTATGTGACATTTATGGAAATGAAGGTACTATAGCATACTCTAAAGACAACTAAAATTAAAAATTTATAAAAAAAAAAAAAAAAAAAAAAAAAAAAAAAAAAAAAAAAAAAAAAAAAAAAGAAGGAAAAAAAGAAAGAAAGAATGAATTCATCACAAATTTCTAGTACTTATCTCTAACTTGCTTTTGTCGAAAGATAAACGAGATAAAAGAAAGGGGAACTTATATTTTTATTTACACATACACAAAAGAAAAGTCGATTAGGTGTTTGCCCTCTCAGACCTGAATAATTTCTTTCCTCAATCTTTAAGCTCACTAAAGATTCAAATTGGGCAAACCATAAAAAAGACAGTACAGAGAAACATAGAAAAATAAAATGTAGAAGAAAAGGCAAAAGATTGAGCAAGCACCGAATAAGGTATTCTTCAAAGCAATATAGCAGATATATCATCAGCAATGATTTTTTACTTCTTAAAGATCATATAAGAAGAGGAAAGGTTCTTCCCATGAAACACAATTAGGTGAACCATCTTGTCATACTAAAATTAACTTAAAATCCAAACCAATCAAACAGAAATATGAATTTATAGTTTCCCATTTCTATATAAATTTCATGTCTATCCTATAATTAGAGTTTGTTTTGAAAAAATGTCAGCAAGATATAAATTCAGGTTCTTGAGTGTTGTTTTCAATATTATACCTTCCGTTGGAAGAGGTAGTTCTTACAAAAAGGCTGCTTCGGTTCATTCAATATCTGCAACAAAGTCCCTCCCAAATAGCATAATTTAGTCAATGTGTCTTCCTTACTGATTAGCTTTTGTATTTCAGTTGACCTTCACACTTAACAAAGATAAGAAACCAAGACAAAAGTTTTTACAACCTGATGCCAGAATTTATCTAATGTGACCATCTTTGCAAGAATTCAATAAATCAATCCAATGCGGGATTACTGGCCCACTTTGCATACTACCATCAATCATAAAACAGGCTGCAAATTTGAAATAAAATTGAGTTAGATAAACTACAAATTTTTCTTCTTCTTTTTTAATGAAAAGATAAACTACAAACGAAAGCTAAAAATTTCAGTGCTCTCACTAACAATAAAATTCCAAAAGAGACACAGAAAATGATGGTCTTACTAGCTAGTATACTTAATTATTCACCCATAGTGTATATCTTAAAGCTATAACTTTGAGCACAATGTGCAATGCTATCCAGATTATTCTTTAAGCCAGGATTATTTGATGGCCGAAAGTAAAATTTCAAAAACAATTTTCAACCTGTTAGTCAAAATGGTGTTAAGTCAACAGCATCCTTAACTATATTTTTAAAACTGTTAAAAGCTTGAACTTGTCATCAGTATGTACGATGTTTAACATAAAAGCTGCATAAGAAGAGGACCAGGCTATGTGCATCAAACCAGAAACTGAAGAATTAGCAAACTGAGAGCTTAGAAAATCGTGAATGCAGTACATTAAGCAATGTCTTTCTTAACAGCTTGTACCTCCCAGCTTGGTATTTGTTTTACTTAACAAGGGCTGCAAACCAAAGAGCTACCGTTAAGTACGCATGCAGTCACCTTGCCTTTCAAAATACAAAGGACAAGGCTTCACAAATTGTCTGATAAAGGAATATGGATTTCAACTAAGCCACCCAACCATAACAGCCAATTGCAATATAGTTCCCCATTCAATCATTGAATAGAAAGCTTGAACCATAATAGCATCATTCTCTTTTGGTATTTACATCCACTGAAATCAGCACTTGTCATTCTCGAGAATCAACAGATTGTTTACAATTGTAAACAGGAGGTTTACAACAGATTGCAAGTACAGGTCCTGACCAAGTGACCAAGTGCTTGCAGTAGTTAAAAGCTTGAGAAGCATTAACAGCCTTCCCTTCAAGCATGCTCTCACTCCTGCATTTTCAAATTGCCCAAAGAGTTATTAGCCAAAAAAACAAGCGCTAAGAGTTTCTTCAATAACAACTAAAATGGAAGAAAATAATCACCATCCCACACAAATAGAGAGCCAATTATTAATAGAATTTGATTCCAAAAATTCAGATCTAACGGTAAGAACATTCCAGTCAGGCGTACTATTGAAAAGCCATCCCTCCATTCCATACATACCCACTGATAAACATGTTCCACAGCATGATATAGAACCTGCAATCAGGTGAATCATCTTGTCTTACTAAAATCAAAAAACTTGATTCCAGTTCAAACAAATAAAAATATGAAGCCATAGTTTCTCATTTCAGGTTCCTGAGCGTTGTTTTCAATATTATACCTTGTGTTGGGGGATGTATCCTTACACATACGCTGCTTCATTTCATTCAATAGCTGCATCAAAGTTCCTACAATTATTATACGTTTACCAAATGGAACTATTAAATAAGTTAAAATTGACGGCTCAGGTCAGGTGGTATAGTGAGAGGTGTAATCTGCACCCAAATACTCACCAAACAAAGAAGTATTGACCCTTATTTTATTGGTCCATTGTGAATTCCTTGAAAGTGGATATGAGCCTTGGGAGAAAAAACACAGTCAATTAACCTCGATCCCAAATAGAGTAATTCAGTCAATGTATCTTCCTTACTGATCAACTTTTTTATTTCAGTTGACCTTCACAGTTAAAAATGATAAGAAATCAGCACAAACAACTTTTTACTACCTGATGCCAGAATTTAGCTAATGTGACCATCTTTGCAAGAATCCAATAAGACAATCTAATGCTGGATGACTGGCCCACTTTGCATCCAACCATCAATAATAAAGCCGCTGAAAATTTGAAATGAAATTGAGTTAGATAAAATACAAATATATATATATATATATATATATGTATATATATATATGAAAAATAAACTTCAAATTAAAGCTAAAATTTTTGTGCTTCTCTATCAAGAAAAATTCCGAAAGAAGAAAAAAAAATGATGGCCTTACCAGCTAATATAATTTAGTACTCACAATAGAGGTATATCTTAAAACTATGATTTCAAGTACAATGTGCAATGCTGTCCAGGATATTCTTTAAGCCACGATTAGTTGATGGCTGAAAGTAAAGTTTCAAACAACAATTTTCAACTCATTTGTCAAAGTGGTGGTTAGTTAGTGGATCTATAAAGATATTTTTTTTAACTGGTAAGCCTGAAACTTGTAATCAGTACATACGAGGTTTAACATAAAAGTTGCATAAAAAGAGGACCGGGCTATATGCTTTAAATAGGACACTGACTAGAATTACCAAACCGGGAGCTTACAAAATCGCGAACGCAGCAGATCAAGCAATGTCTTTCTTAACAGCTTATATCTCCCAGCTTGGCATTTGCTTTCCATAACAAAGGCTACAAACCTCAGACCTTCTAGTAAGTAAAAGTGCAGCCACCACGCCTTTCATAAGTACAAAGGATAAAGCCTCACAAATTGACTAAGGACTAGTCATCCAACAAAAACAGCCTCTTGCAATTTGGTTCCCCATTCAATCTTTGCACAGAAGCTTGCACCTCACTAGAAAACTTCCACTGAAATCAGCTCTTGCCGTTCTCAACAATCAACAAATTGTGTCCAATTGCAAACAGGAGGTATAAAACTTCTTAAAAAATGATTCACAGGCACTGCTTCTTCTTGACAGATCATGACCATGTGCTTGCAGTAGTTAAGAGCTTGAAAAGCATTGACAGCCTTCCCTTCAAGCATGCCCTCACTCTTGCATTTCCAAATTGCCCAAAGAGTTATTAACCAAAAAAAAAAAAAAACCTGAGAGTGGCTGCAAAACAACAATGATAAAAGAAACAAATCAGCATCTGTAGACATCTCTCCACCCAAACAAAGAGCCAATTAATAATGGAATTTGATCCAAAAAATTCAGATCTAACAGTAAGGTCCTGTCCAAACTACAGGGTTCTTTTGCATTCTAATGAAATGGTACAGATAATCACAAGTTATGGAATGTTCACGGTCATTAATAAGTTAGGTAAACATTTTAATGAAATCATTATAATTCATTTCATATCATAACTGCATTGGAACAAATAAAATACCTGCCCATCTGTAGAACATAGGTGACAATGCTTCTATCATCTATTCAAGGCCAAGGCATGATCTCTAGTTAAAATAACATTTGACTCAGCCACTCAGGCATAGTATTAAAAAGCCATCCCTCCATTCCGTACATGCCCACAGATAAACATGTTCCACAACACAATATATAACCTGCAATCATCAAATTCCATGTTACTATTTCTCTTTCAGGAATTTAATCGAACAGTTATGTGCCTTAGGCATAAAGATTCATTTAAAACTGTAAGAGATATTGATGAGCTAAACCTTCAAAGTGCTAGAAGTACATTCTTTAGAAGGGGGAAAAAAATTGAACACATAGACATCTGAGCACCTCTTTACAACTATTTTCCCTGAAAAAAAAAACTTTCCCAAGGAATAATACAAATGAAATTCCTCACCACAGATGTGAAACCACACAAAAGACCAAAATTCATACCACTAAGGTAAATTCTAAATAGTCCACAATGAAAATAATAAAAGCAATTCCTCTTAAACTTGGACCAAATTTCTGAGACCCATTGCCATGTATATGAACTCCACACCATATACATGTCCTACAATACCCACTTCACTGAACAATATAAATGCAAAATCTGAAGCGCACTCACAAAAAACTATAACTCCACACATTCAAAAGAAGTAAAACAAAAACTAATAAATTAAAATGTATAACCCAAAAGTTTAACGTACCTCCAAATTTTAGGAATTTGAGAAGAATTTTTTGGAGTTGAGAAGATAGCCTCTGCTGCAACACTAGAAGAATTAGCTTAAATTAGGGTTGGATTTTTAAAATTCATATTGCATAAATATACACGCTGAGAGAAGAGAGGTACCAATTTCTAAATGTTGTACCTTGAGGGAGTAAATATGTATATTTCTGTACGTTTTGCTCTCTCTGTTTTACACAATTATTGCTGCTCCTCCTCCTGCAGCTCGTAGATGGACCTCGAATCAATCTGAACGCAAGGGATGTTGATGATATTCTTCAACCACTCTTGCCCTTTTCCTTTCTTGCAGTGCTGTTTCAGCACTGGACAATTAAAAATTAGTAGTTGCAGAAGTGAGGGAGGCAGGCCGTTCTCTGGGAGGGATGCGAGTTTAGGGCAATACCAGATCCACAGTTCTTCAAGTGAAGAGAGGTTTTGAAATACCTTGGAGGATAGGAACACTATATCTGGAAAACCACTAATCGACAGGGAGGTTAGAGAGGTAGGTAGCAGTAGCAACATCTTCCCATCTTCCTCCTCAGGAAACGACTGCCAATCCTCAAATTCATCACCAAAAATGGTGAGACATGTAAGAGACGAGAGTCTGTGTAATCCCCATTCAAATACTTGCTTACAGTTAGTCATCCCTCCCAACGAAAGTTCCTTTAGGTTTGTCGGCAAGCCCTCTTCTGGTAAGGATACTATGCTTGGACATTTATATATATGAAGAGTAGTGACCATATGCACGCGGGGCAAGGCCTCTAGTTTCTCACAGCGCCAGATCGAAAGATTTGTCAGGTGAGTGGGGAGAAACCCTCCATCCGGAAATGAAACAAGACTACAACAGTGTGATATGCTTATGTCATTCAAGTGGCAGAGTTTGTGTAGGCCCTCCGGTAAGAATTTAATCTCTTTACAATTACGGATTCCAAGACTTTCAAGAGACGCGTCATTGTGTAAGTTGTCCGCCACTGACTCTAACTTTGGGCAATCATCTACTTCAAGTATTTTAAGGGCAATAGGTAACTGGTTACTTGATGATAATGATGTCAGCTCTGAGCAAGACTGAATCTCAAGGACTTTAAGCTTCACAAATAGGTCACCTCTTAATAGTACACATTTTAGAGACGGGCAATCTCTAATACCCAAGTGCTCAAGAAGAGATGCATTACTGTTAATACTCTCCTCTTTCAATAATAAAGAAGAAGCCTCTCCCTCGTCTATCAAAAATTGCAAATTCTCGCAATCCTTTATCTCTAGACTTTTCAAAGTTGGAGGTAGCTGGCGTTTTGAAATGGACATCAAAGAACTACATTTCGCAATAGTTGCATATTCTAGGCATGTACAATTGGACATTGGTAGGGATTTTAAAGCACCACAACCATTAATATTCAATGTCTTTAATGTTGACGTCAAGCTGATGTTGATGAGACTTGGGCACGACTCGATTTCCAGCCTAACAAGGGAAATGAGACTATCTTGCTCTTGCCACAAAGATGTTAGCTCATTACAATTATATATATTTAGATCTTTTACCTTTGCTAACCCTTCCATGAACTCCTTTGATAAGCTTTTAAGACCTGGAATAGAAAAAGTAATCGACTCCAGCAAGCATAACTCTTCTATATTATTGCTCACCACCTCTTTGCACCCCACAATTTCTAATTCATGGAGCATTGGAAGGCTTGGAATTGAAACAACCAACTGCTCACAATTGCTAATAGAAAATTTTTCCAATGATGGGAGACAATGTGGCAATTTCCCTTGCAATTTGGGGCATTGAGAGATAAAAAGCTCACGCAAGTGAGGGAATCCTCCATACTCAACTCCACAAGGAATCCAATCTTGCCATTCTTGCATATCTTCAAAGCGAAGTGTTTCTAATTTTTGAAAAGATTTCAAGAAATCTTCCCCATAAAACTCAGGACCAATAGTCAACACCATAGACATACGCTTAATGACAAGGAATTTAAGAGAGGATAGATGTCCAATAGCAGGTAAGAATTTGCATTGTTTACATCCGACAATCTTTAGGTCCTCGATATGAGAATATGAATGGTCTCCTAACCATGTTGGGAATTGCACACCAACATAGCCATCAATTGAAAGTTCTTTCACCGTTGTCCAAGGTCGTAGCATGTCAAGAACATCTTTCGCAATGCTTGCATTTTGTGTATCATTAAGTGCAAACCCCCATTTGATCTCTAGTGCATCTAAATTCTTCTTACCATTTAAATTGGCCCTTCTTGCATCCTCAGCATCAAGCACATTCTCCAAACTTGAAATGCAAAGTCTTCCCCGAAGAAACTCCAAGTTCATCAAGTCTCCTATCTTGGATCCATTATCTTTCCCCACAACAAAATTGGATAGCGTATGTAGGTTCTTTAATTTTTCTATTCCCACCGGCATTTCTCTAATTAAATTGGCATTTGTAATGTCGAGATACCGAAGATTAACTAGATCCCTAATTTTCTCCGGTAACTTTGTAAGTTTGTAACAACCTTTCAACATCAATGTTTGCAAATTGTATAGAGAACTTGTTGATTCTGGTAAACTTCTAATTGGTGTATGAGAAAGGTTGAGATATCTTAGGTGTTTCAGATTACCGATTGAGCTTGGTAGCTCAATGATGTAATATCCACCTAAAGATAATACTCTTATGCATCTAAATTGTGGCAATATACAATTGGGAACATAGTTTGTTAAGTAGTTTTGGCCATATTTTGGTAGGAGTAAGGGTAGGAATGTTCGTAGATGCATATTTCTGCGGAGGTTTTCAAACTTTTTGGTGCCTTCACAAAAACATTGAGTGTAAGAGAAATGTCGTACCTTTGTAGAAATCTCGGATTGCTTATTACTTCCCAATGCATCTTCCATTCTATAGAATAAGCCACTTGCTGCCAATCGAGCTAGATCATTGATAAGATCATGCATGACAAAGAGTGATCCATTATTGCTTGATTGTTGAAAGAATGATCTCATGAGTAGATCATGAAAACACTCAACACCAAGATCTTCCATCGACTTGTTGCTTTCTGTTTCTTGAACCAAACCTTCTGCCATCCATAACAAGACAAGCTCATTCTCCTCAAATTCATAATCTTTTGGGAATAGTGAACAGTATGCAAAACACCTCTTCAAATGAGAAGGGAGGTATTGGTAGCTCAATTCAAGAACTGGCATAATACCATTTTTTTCCCAAATCTTACTATTTAACACGTTTTTCAATTCATTAGGATTTCGTTTAGTGCGTAAAGCGCCTCCAAGTACTTTTGCTGCCAAAGGTGAGCCCTTGCACTTGTCTAAAATTTCACTACCAATTTCTTCAAATTCTGGATATGCAATAGAATCTGTTGACCCTCGTGCATGTTGGATAAATAGACTCCAACAAGCATCATTTGATAGCTCTTTCAACTGGTGAGGTGGAGTAGTTCCCATTATTGTTGACACAGCATGATCTCGAGTGGTGACAATAATTGTGCTTCCTGGAGCCCCGAATTCAAATGGACAACGTAGTTTAGTCCAATCATCATAGTCTTTGTTCCAAACATCATCTAGAATGACCAGAAACTTCTTGCCATATAATTTCTCCTTCAATTTCACTTGTATTTTGTCTAAATCATTAATATTACAATTCTCATCAGTGATAGATTCTAGAATTGCTTTTGTCACCCTTACAATTTCAAAATCTTCAGAAACACAAGCCCAGGCTTTCATATCAAAATAACAGTTGACATCATGATCGTTGTATACAAGTTGTGCAAGTGTTGTTTTACCCAAACCTCCCATACCAACTATGGGAATCACAGAGAGTTGAGTATCACGAGGTTCACTAGTCAGCAACAACTTGATGATAGTCTTTTTGTCCTCATCCCTGCCATAAGTATGGTCTTCTTTCACCAGAGAAGTAGTGGGCACCCTTGATCTTTCTGTTCCAGTCCTTCCCCCAGTGCTTCCTCTCAAATCCAAATCATTCTTTTCTGTCCCAATTCTTCGTAGTCTAGAGTCAATTTCTGCAATCTTGGACCGCATATTGGCATCGAACATAAAAGAACTTGGACTCAAACCCACACAACAAGCAGGGATGAACTTTCTTACCTTACTTGTGCTGGGTTCTGCATTTAACTTACGTCGCAAAACTTCGGTTGCAAACTCATCCAAGATATCATCCGCATCATATGCCAACTCTTCCAGCTCGTCCAGCCAGATCTTCACCAACCTGCTTGTCTCCCGCTTCTCTTCTGCGTCATCCAAAACTGCATGGATTTTCAGTAACGTTTTTTTCCACTTGTTGAGGTCAACATGAACTTGTTCTTGCTGAAAGATCTTCAACAAATCAGAGGAGGTTAACTTGTTAACCAGCGCCTCAAACAAAGCGGATAAAGCAACCTCTCCGATAACTGACATGATTCGCTCGTGGGAAAGAAGGAAATATCAAATATAGGAAATGAAGATGTAACCAAAGAGACACTCTTCTGAGATATGAGTTGGGAATGGAGACTGAATAGGGTTTTCCTTGTTTCTGATTTTTTTTAATTTTTTTATTTCTTCATTTGCTTTTTCTCAGTTGGTGATTTGACTGTACATAATTGGTCTACCCTACTTGATTCCAAACAGCCATATAAAGTTACAAAATGAAGCACGCAGCATTATTAGTGCTCACTGTATACGGTGAGAAAAAAACAAAAACTTTTGACTGCTTTATTAGTAGCTTTATTAGTGTTCGTGACTTTTAGAAGGCAACCATTATTACTTTCACCATCAGAATCAACTCAAATAATAGTAACTGTCGGGAGGGAGTTTCAAACTCACCTTGTCATGTTTGTATTACTTTTACATTTTCTCTGTATTTATTATCTTTGTAAATTATTGTATTTATATCGTTTTACATTATATATTAACGTAGGATTTACATTGTTAACTAAATAAATGTGTATATCAGTATACATTTTTTATAAATATTTACATTCATTTAATATTTTACAATAAATTTACTTTATAATATTAATATACAAACCAATAATTGTCCTAATGAAAAATTATTAGTTACTTCAACGGTACAATTACATCCTACTTGACTGTACATAATTGGTCTACCCTACTTGATTCCAAACAGTCATATAAAGTTACAAATTGAAGCATGCCAACCTGGACAGCATTATTAGTGCTCACCGTATAAAGTGAGAAAAAAACAAAAACTTTTGACTGTTTTAGTGGTAACTTTATTGGTGCTCATGACTTTGGGAAGGCAACCATTATTAGACTTAGGGTCCGTTTGGATACAGCTGAAAACTGAAAACTGAAACTGAAAACTGAAAAACACTGTAGTGAAATAATTTTTAAATGTGTGAATAGTATCGTGGGACCCATTTTTAATGAAAAAGTTGCTGAAAAGTGAAATTTGTGGGTCCGTAAACAGTACACGATCTGCTGTGATTGGTCAAAAAAATTTGAAAAGTCAAAGTTTGCGGCTACTGTTCATTGAACAGTGCATGAACAGTAGCCGCAAACCCAAAACGCGTGAAAAAAAAAAAAAAAAAAAAAAAAAAAAAAGAAAAACGCAGACGCAGGATTGGGCGAAAACGCCCAATCCAAACGCACTCTTAGAGTGCGTTTAAGATTTTTTTTTTTTTTTTTTTCAGCGAATGAACAGTAAAAGTACTGTTCATATACTGTGTGGGAGACAAATTTTACTGTATAGAGACAAATTTTACTGTTTATACACTGTTTGAGCACTGTTCATGGGACCACACAATCACTTTATTCAGAAAAAAAAATATTAAAAATGGGTCCCGCGGTACTATTTACACATTTAAAAATTATTTTGCTACAGTGTTTTTCAGTTTTCAGTTTCAATTTTCAGTTTTCAACTGTATCCAAACGGACCCTAAGAGTAACTGTCGGTGGTGGGAAGTTTCAAACACATTTTTGCCATGTTCGTAAGCTCTTTATAAAAAAAATTTTACTACTTTTACATTTTCTCTGTATTTATATGGTATCTTTGAAAATTTTATTTATATTAATTTACGTTGTAAACTTTTTAAAAAAAATGTGAATAATATTATACAATTTTTACAAATGTGTACGTTTATTTTACATTTTACAATAAATTTACATTGTAATATTAATATAAACCAATAATTGCCTAATAAAATATTATTAGTTACTTCAATTGTACAAGGATATCCTCTCATCTTGTACGTATATTGGGTCCATCATAAGATTAGAAATATTCGGATTTTGGGATAATTAAAGTAAAGTTAAGCCAATCTTAAACTAAAACACACTTTTTTGCAGCGAGGTCCAAGAGGCCTGCATTTTAATTATTAAATTATTACAAGTTAAGTTCTAGAATATGTTTGGTTGTGTTGTTTAAATAATAGTTTTTGTTGTTTAAACAACACAATATGTATTTTCACAATAATTTTTCACTTATATATATTTTCACTATACTTAAACAATATTATTAAAACAATATTACCAAACAAGCACTTGCAAAGACAAGAACTAAGCTTTGCTGGAAAGTTTTGACTCATTGCTGCCTGACCAAACCAAATTAGATAAGGACAGAAATAGTGCTTCATGCACTACACAATTACGTGATAAAGGGGGGTTTTTTTTTTTTTTTTCTTTAAATATAAAACCTTTCGAAAATTTTCCATTGTTTTTCAATCAAATGGCTATATAGTACGCTATTTAAAAAAGGTAGTTCCATACTCCCCGTTAGTTTTATACAAATACATGATTCTTTTAAACAGGTTACATTACCGCAAAATGTAGATATTTGTAAATGCTACAATTTTTTTTTTAAGAGATAATTACAATTTGAATTCAAAATTTTATATTTATTTCATTAATACACTAACCTTTAGATAAAAATTTCTTCTTCTTTTTTTTTTCGGTTTGTTAATTATTATTTTTTTTGGTACATTTTAAAAACAAAATTTTCCACATTTTTAGTATACAAAATTAGGGGTGTCCTTTCAACACGGCGTCTAAAGGATTTAAAATTGATCCACCTAAATGAGATAGGGTATTAAATTGGCATTGGTTTTAATTTGAATCTTACATCTTAAATTACTTTTTGGTTCACCCGTAACAACTAATAACAATTTACCACTTAAGATTTGTTTTGAAAATATTGTGAATATGTTGTGAATATATCATTTTCCTATTATATAAGACAGTCTTGTAACTAAGTAGGAGTGATCTCCCCCAAATAGTTTGGATAATCATCTACCTATATTTTGATCACATGACCTATTAGTCATCTAAAACAATCACATAATTATTATGTTATCTAAAAAAGTCAAATATATGTTATCTAAAAAAGTCGAATAATTATTAAATAAAGTATTGCTTATAATTTTTTTTAAGTATGTTATTAAAAGTATATTATAGTAAGCTCATAAAGTTTACTCAGTGGATTGAAAAAAATTTCTCCATATTGATATGATGAAAAATCTCGTACCTTATTATATATGAGAAAAAAGATATAAAGCTCCAAAACAATTGAGGCATATCAATAAAGACAGCTTCATCTTACCAAATTAAGCTAGTTTAATTTCCTCTCCAATATTACTCATCTTAATTTTCATTTTATTTTATTTTTTATTTAATTTTAGTCTTACTGTTATCTAAATTAATAGGTTTTCTTTCTCTCAACAAAAAAATTAATAATAATAATAGGCATTCTAAGAGAGTTTGATGTGCTAAGAGGTTTCTTTGTCCTGTGAAACCTTTTTTTTTTTTTTTTTGGATTTCTTCTTTTACTTTCTCAATTGGTGATCCGGATGTGCATGATTGGTGCAACCTACTTCTGAGAAAGACTCGTATAAATCTACATATAAAAGAAACAAAATTGACCGCATTACTAGTGATTTTGTATCTTTCTCGCAAGAAAGATACAAAATCAGCACGCCATGATTGACTGCTTTATTGGTAACTTTACTAGTACTCAAGACTTTTGGAAGGCAACATTATTAATTTCACCTTTTGGAATCAACTTAAATGAATAAGTTAAATAATAAAATGTCGGTAGGAAGTTTCAAACACATTCTTGCCACCTTATTTTATTATTATTATTAAAAAAAAATTGTAGTATTTACAGCATTTTTTTTAAAGAGAATTTACAGCATTTTTCTTGTATATATATATATATATATATATGAGAAATATTTTGTCTACAATATTTTTAATTTCTCAAAAAAAAAGTTATTACTAGACATTATTAATGGATAAAAATAATAATTTTAATGCTGTATCCAAATTAGAACGAGTAACCATTTGTCACCTAAAATTTATTGTGAGTGTTGTGAAAATGTTATGGACGTAACAATTCTATATTTATATAATTGAAAATTGACAAAGTTTAGCTCAAAATTGGTTTGGACCTATTTAAAATTTTATTATATATTTAAACAAACCATATCATTTATTTAAAAATTTATATGACTAAAATTACATATGAATGATCTCTTCAATTGTTACATAGTGGTTTGGAAGAAGACAACCTCAAACTAGTTAGAAGCAATTTTTTGGGAAAAATGCCCATACACCCTCCAAACTTTCAACTACTGGTCAAAAGACCCCCTTAACTTTTTTTATTAGCTAATTTACTCCTTAAACTATTCAAAACTGCCAAATCAATACTTCAGTTAGTCTCACATTAAAACTCTAATGGAATAAGCACGTGGGACTCACGTGACTTTTAATTCTCAAACTTTAATCACCCAAAAGTCCAAAACCCAGCAGGAAGAGGAAGGAAGAGAAACAGGTTCGGCAGTGAAAGAGCTCAGGCAGTCAGTTCAGAGCCACTGTGACCTTTCCCTTGCCATCTCGCCGCCCTTGTGCCGGCGGTGCCTTGGTGGTTCCGCCGCACCGTTCTACGTTGGTATGTCTTTTTTTTTTTTTTTTTTTTCCTTTCATTCGCTCCCTGAGTTTAAATCCACAGTGAACTTCTTTTTTTTTTTTTTAATCTACATGTATGAATTTCTATAATAGAAATTATTGGTTTGGTTTAATTTTTGGGTTGGGTCTCTGTGAGTTTGGTTTGGTGTTGTACCACCTGGTATGTTTGTTTTTCACCTCTTACATACTACTATTTAAATCCACAAAGAACTTGTTTTCTATCTCCATGTGAGAATTTCTATAGTAAGAATTATTTGTTTGTTTTAATTTTTGGGTTGGGTCTCTGTGAAATTCTTTTTTTTTTTTTTTTAAATTATCTCCATGTGTTGTTCATTGGATGTTTGATTAAATGCCTGAGAGACATATAGCTACTGCTCTAATGGTTTAAACAATGAAGCCTGAAATTGGCTGCACACATCAATGAAGATACAAATTGCAGATATCTTTTTTATGTTTTCAAAAAAAGAGATACGTGTATTTCCAAGATCTCCAATGCACACAAACTTTGTATTACATATAATTCAGGTTGAAACCTTACCTATCAAAAAAAAAAAAAAAATGCTTGTTGAAGTCTTGAAATAGTCGTCAACCACTTTATGCAACTATACATTAGCATGGTGGATGGAGGACTTCAAAATTAGCGTCATAATGTCATTAGCAAAGCTTGTCATATAGGATTTATAAAGTTTATTATAAATTCTGTGATTTTTTTTTTTCCACTTTTCATCAAATTAAGTGGATGGTGGAGGATTAGGAGATTTTTATATATGATATTTAATGTGGAAAACATAAATAGACATATAGCATTTGAAAAAGATATACAAAGTTTGTCTCTAAAATTGGTTGCTCTGTTTGTGGCTTTGCTGAGTGCAGCAATGCAGATTCCACTGTTAGCTTTCTTAACTTCAGCAATTGAGTCATTGACATGCCCATCTTATGTTCATTGTCTCTGCTAGTAAACATTGGCACCTACATGTCCCTCCCATCTCTTATCACCATAGCAGCACAGAAGTGTTAATCTAGATGTGCAGTATCACAGTTAATTTTGAAAGAGCCAAGTTAGTTTTGGACTAGTTATCTCCCCATCATAAGGATATGATCGCAGCAGCTGACATAATGAGAAGGTTTACTATTAAACTGACTTTTTTTATTTTTTATTTTTTATTTTTTTTATATATAGGATTATATATTATAAATTAATTTCCAATCGATGGGCCTTAGTATTTGATATTTTTTCACGAGTCTAACTCCTTCTATGGTACAAAAAGCTTTGTCTACCTTAAATGCATTTTGTGTTTTTGATTCTGTTTGAATCAGCGTTCTTTACATCAGAATTGTGTTGGTTTGGTTAAATTCTCATGATACAAACCTACAGGGAAAGTGGCCAGTGACACACCTCTTATCTATAACCTTTTCCTGTCTAGTTTTATTAATCATTTTCTGATGAAGGGTAACGGTCAGTTTAGGTGCACATAGCTTATAAATGAGTTGCGTTAAAATTTCATTCAAACTTGACATTTGGTAGTATATACTTGTAGTAGAATGTAATATAAAAAATGATTGGTTTATGTATCTTGGGGTTCTTATGATTTTAAAAACTGTTTGTTGCAGGGAACGCAGTTGTCTCAGGTGATCAGATTGAAGATTGAAGAATGTAATGTATGTAACTACTTTGAGAGGCATGACATTGAATTTGCACCAATGAGAAAAAAGTGTAATTACTAGACTATTGGACACTAATGGAAGACTGAAGAATGAAGCTGCAATGCATAAGAGAATCCCTAAGTGGCTTTGGTGATTATTAGTGGTTTCTTAAATCAATAGTGGGATTGTGATAGCCTTTTGTTTGGGGTCCAAGTGTTAACATTGAAAGTCATCTTTATTTGCAGTGACTAAATATGTAGGAATACTAAAAAAAATGATTTTTAATGTAATGTATCTATATGTGAAAATTAGATGTAATGTAATATAAAAATGTTCACAACTATGTAATGTTCAACTTATGAAATTAATGGCAGTATATTTTCTCAAGTTTAGTAATTATCTGTTGCCATGCTCAAATTTGTATTTTCCTTTAAAAAAGAGCTTTTGGAACTTTTTGGAGCCAAATATCCTTTGATTTTATAGTTCATATAAATATAAATAACTGGTGTGATCAAATATTGATCTGCATCATTTACATTAAGCACTATTAAGTATTGATGCTATTACAAAGATGTATATTGCAACCTTTGCTCCCTCTTCATGCCCACAAATGCCCTTTTAGTCTTCTCTTCACGCATGATTGAACATGTTGATTTTGTTATTGATATTCAATAGAATCAATATCGTGTCATTTAAGGGTGGAACATCCCTTAATCGATGCCCTTAGACATCCCTTAATAGAAACCAAAAATGACAATAAAGGTTTAAAAATAAATGATTAACCTAGAATCAATTCTTTAGAAATAGCAACTAGATGAAAGTATCATCTTAATTGTAAAGGCATCTCAATCTTCATCCATCATAAAATACCAGATAGAAAAATAAAAATGTATACACTGTAAAGCTTTACTCTTAGCTTCTTACAATCAAATAAAGTTCAATGGAAATCAATCAGTATTCTTATGCAATAACTCTAAGGATCTCAATCAATATTCTTAAAAGGATCTCAATATGCCATGAATTGAAATATCAAATGAGTGTTTACAAATGGTATATTGTTTGCCAAAAATAACACTCAATGAATCAGCAATTACACTTTTCTAGCAATATTGAAAAACAAAAGTATACCGGTTCCATTAGTATTTTTAAAAGGCCATGTATCACTAAACAAAATATAGAACTAAAAAATTATTTATCTTCTTGCTGCCACTAGGCCTTAGCCTTTCCCTTATTCTTCTTGCTTCCACTAGTGTTGTCATTTGTACGACTTTGACTTGATTATTGATTACCTATATTTGATTGTTGTGTACCCTGTAAAAAGCCAAAAAGGCTGGAAAAGTTCAACAAAGTAGTACTTGAAATTTACCGATAATTTTTTACTCCCTTTAGCTCCAGACGTAGATGATTGTCCTAACTACCCTTTCTTTTTCTTTTTATAAGCCTTCTTGTTGGGGTTATCAGGAGCTTTACAAGTTCTTTGATTATGTCCCCATTGGAAACAATTCCCACATTTCATGGCAGTTCCTTTCTTACTCACCCTAAATGCATTAATAGGTTCTCCTGCCTCCCTCTTTCTTGCCTTCTTACGCTTGCCTACTTTCTTTGTAAATTTTGGGGGCTTGATTGGGTCATAGGGTGTTTTTGGCCACTGTTCATGGCTTGGAAGTGGGCTTACCATCCATTGGTAACAACTTAGGAATGTCTCCTTAGTGTAAGCAATGTCTACATAAGTATCAAGTTGCTCTCCATGCTCAATTATTGCAGCAGCAGCATAAAAACATGGGATTCCACTCAATCCCCATCTCCAACAACCACAAGTCCTCTCATTCAAGTCCACCGCATATCTTCCACCATAAATATACTCCACCTCATATTTGGACTCTCCATTCCAACGAGAAATGCAATGTCCAACCTCACTTTTTATCCTCTCAACCTTCTTATAGATTCTTGGACAAACCCTCCCTTCATACATTCTCATATGATCTCTTTTGGTTTGCAACCTTTGCATCAACATCACTCTTATGATCTCCATCATTGTCAACACCGGTTTATCCCTAACCTCCAAAATCCAAGCATTGAAAGACTTTGCTATATTGTTTACTAGAGTGTCACTCTTGCTTCTTGGATTAAAAGCATGTCTGCTCCATGTTCTCACATCTAACTTTACAAACCACTCATATGCCTTCACATCTAGCTTCTTCAACTCATCCATGTGGAAGTCAAAAGAATTCTTTGTTGCTGCCCTAACAGCATTCCACATTGCATCTTTGAGTACCTTCCCAGGAAAATCTTTCTTGAAATTTGCATGTAAATGCCTAACACAAAATCTGTGCTCTGCATTAGGCATCAAATCCTTAAAGGTCTCTACTAATCCCTACTAATCCCTGCCATAAAAAATACACAAATATACATTAGTAATTCATATCTAGGTTATAGATCATGATATTTTAAAAAAATAAATAAATAATTCACATGCACATTAATTGTTTCTTGCCTTCTGTCAGTCTGAGATAAAAACCCATCCATTCTCATCCACATGTCCGATGTCATCCAACAAATATTGTAGAAACCAAGTCCAAGAGCTTTTATTCTCAATTTCAACGATAGCATAAACGATTGGGAAGATATTATCATTCCCATCCTTCCCAACAACAACCAGCAACTGTCCCCCTGTTGTCCCCTTCAAATGACAACCATCTATCCCAATAAGTGGCCTACAACCTGCTAAGAATCCCCTTTTACAAGCATCAAGACAAACATACATTCTCTCAAACACATCATTTGCAGTTTGTATCTTCACTGTGCTACCCACATTCCACTTCCTAATAGCAGCTGCATAGTCCTAAAGTCTCTCATACTGCTTCTCCTCAACATCATGTATCATGTTGAAGGCCATTCTCTTAGCCTTGTAACATTGGTCCAAAGTCACATCAACTTCATGGTCCCTAAACACTGCACCCTTCAATGCATTTGCTGTCCAAGTATGATCATCTCTAAAGAATGGCAAATATTTATTGCCTAGCCACCATGAAGAAATCTTACTATTCTTATGATCCTTGCCACACGTATGTATGCTCTTAAAACTTTTGATTTGAAAGGCATCTCCCATTTGTGTTTGGGATGCATGTATCTTCCAACCACATTTTTTTTTACATACAGCTGTCACTCTCCACTTATCATTGTGCTTATACTCAAAATCATGTTTTTCTTTAATACACCACTCCTTTAGTGCCTCCTTGAAGACTACATGTGATGCAAATTTTTGATCCTTCATTAGTTGTACATTCTCCATGCCAATGCGCTGGTTAAACTTAGGGAACCTAGGCCTTGAATTCCCTTCATCATCAGATGACCCTTCTGCACTCCTTAACTCATCACTATCCCCATGATCTGAGTCTCCTTCACCATTCCAAACTCCCTCAAGCTGCTTGCCCCCAATTGCTCTATTGATTTCATCATCCTCCATACCAAAATCTTCATTTATATCATCATCAGATTCAGAAAAATCACTCAAGTTGTAATCTTCGTTATCCTCGTCATCCTCCACATCAATTGGAATATTAACAATTTCAGATTGGCCATCAGCCTCAATAGAATCATATTGGGATTGAGGGGCTTGTACATTTGGCATAGAAGGTGAATTTCTAGGAAGTGACAGTGGACATTCATCCATGGCTACAATGCAAAATTAACAAGAACGTTAATAGAAGAGTTAGAGAAAACAAAATTTATAAAAATATATATATATATATATATATATATAGAATAGTGGGAAAAAAAATATAACAATTTGCACATGCACATGTGCATGATTGCTGCTAATTCAATTCACATAATTCAAAATATTACAATATGCATGGTTGCTGCTAATCAATATCATTGTTTACCATTTTATAAATGGATTATGCACATGATCGATGATACTAGTTTCCATGGTGGTGGCTTAGCATGACCCACAAAATGCTGAATTAAAGACAGCTGCTGCCACAAAGTTTCTAAAATACAAAAAAGACAGTTGCCCCAAAATGAATTGTCCTCTTAATGTCATTGCTTGGTTATGTATGCACTCTCCACTAAATGACAATGAATCGCTTTAAAATCCACTCTTAAAGGCAACTAGCCCAAAAAGAATTGTCCTAGGCTCAGGAAGAGTGGGGAATGTTTACTGGCAGAGGCAATGAACATAAGATGGGCATGTCAATGGCTCAATTGCTAAAGTTAAGAAAGCTAGCAGTGGAATCTGCATTACTGCACTCAGCAAAGCCATAAACAGAGCAGCCAATTTCAGAGACAAACTTTGTATATCTTTTTCAAATGCTTTATGTCTATTTATGTTTTCCACATTAAATATCATATATAAAAATCTCCTAATCCTCCACCATCCACTTAACTTGATGAAAAGTGGAAAAAAAAATCACAAAATTTATAATAAACTTTATAAATCCTATATGACAAGCTTTGCTAATGACATTATGACACTAATTTTGAAGTCCTCCATCCACCATGCTAATGTATAGTTGCATAAAGTGGTTGACGACTATTTCAAGACTTCAACAAGCATTTTTTTTTTTTTTTGATAGGTAAGGTTTCAACCTGAGTTATATGTAATACAAAGTTTGTGTGCATTGGAGATCTTAGAAATCCACGTATATCTTTTTTTGAAAACATAAAAAAGATATCTGCAATTTGTATCTTCATTGATGCGTGCAACCAATTTCAGGCTTCATTGTTTAAACCATTAGAGCAATAGCTATATGTCTCTCAGGCATTTAATCAAACATCCAGTGAACAACACATGGAGATAAAAAAAATAATAATAATAAAATAAAATAAAAAAGAATTTGACAGAGACCCAACCCAAAAATTAAAACAAACAAATAATTTTTACTATAGAAATTCTCACATGGAGATAGAAAACAAGTTCTTTGTGGATTTAAATAGCAATACATAAGACGTGAAAAACAAACATACCAGGTGGTACAACACCAAACCAAACTCACAGAGACCCAACCCAAAAATTAAACCAAACCAATAATTTCTATTATAGAAATTCGTACATGTAGATTAAAAAAAAAAAAAAAAAGTTCACTGTGGATTTAAACTCAGGGAACGAATGAAAGGAAAAAAAAAAGACGTACCAACATAGAACGGTGCGGCGGAACCACCAAGGCACCGCCGACACAAGGGTGGCGAGACGGCAAGGGAAAGATCACAGTGGCTCTGAACTGACTGCCTGAGCTCTTTCACTGCCGAACCTATTTCTCTTCCCTCCTCTTTCTGTTGGGCTTTGGACTTTTGGGTGATTAAAGTTTGAGAATTAAAAGTCACGTGAGTCCCACGTGCTTATTCCGTTAGTGTTTTAACGTGAGACTAACTGAAGTATTGATTTGGCAGTTTTGAATAGTTTAAGGAGTAAATTAGCCAATAAAAAAGTTAAGGGGGTCTTTTGACCAGTAGTTGAAAGTTTAGGGGGTGTATGGGTATTTTTCCCCAATTTTTTTTAATTGAAAATTATTTATTACTTCTACAGTAAAGTGACACCCTCTCACATGAACCGTAGAACCATCATGAACTTGGAAATATTCGGGTTTTGGGGCAAGTAGTCAAGTTAAGTCAATCTTAAACTAAAACACACATTTTCAAATCAAGACCTAAGAAGCCTGTATTCTTTATGGTGTAGGTTTCTCATCTTTCTAATTATTAAATTACAAACCAACTAACCAAGCTCTAAGTATCCTAATGGCTGGAACTGATCTTGATCAAAAGTTTCTACTCACTAGCTCACCAAATGAACAAACCAAAATAAAAAAGATAGAAATAGTACTTCATGCACTACACAACAACGTGATAAAAGCTTTTTTTTTTCTTTCTTTTTTTAAATAAAACTTCAAAAATTTTCAAATTATATTTTTTAAAGTTTTTCCCCCTTAATCCTTTGTTCTATTAATAAAATGTCAATAGTAACAGGTTACATTACCACTTAACACAAATTGCAGAATTTGGGAATGTTACAATTTAAATTCCAAAATTTTATATTTATTTCACTAATACACTGACCGATGGTGAAAAAAATTTTGGGTAAATTTCACAAACTTACTCTGAACTGTGTGATAATACCAACTAAGGGTGAGTTTGGTTCAGCTTTTTGAAAAAGTGCATAATGAAAAAGTGGAGTTTTCAAAAAGTGCATAATGAAAAAGTGATTTTTCAAAAAGCTGAGTGTTTGGTAAAAGCTGTTAAAAAGTGCTTTTTAAAAAAGTTGAGTGTTTGGCTAACACTTATAAAAGTGGTAGTTTGAAAGATAAATTACCAAAAAGGACAATGTATATAAGAGAGTTTATTTTATACTTAAATCAATATTGTGAAATTATTTTTTTTCTCACCAATATTAGCTAATAATAACCTACCACTTAAGATTTATTGTGAAAGTATTGTGATAATTTATACTGATTTTAATTTGAATGTACTATTATAATTATTTTTTTCAATTTCTAAACAAATTATTTTTTTTCTCACCAATATTAACTAATAATAACATATCACTTAAGATTTATTGTGAAAATATTGTAAAAATATTGTAAAAATTTTTCTCAATTTTAATTTCTTATTCTTTATTTTATGTTTCCCTTATTTTATTTTATTTTTTTATCCATATTTTCTTCTTTTTTTTCCCTTTTTTTCTCATCCACACGCATACCCTTCATTTTTTTTCTTTATTTTCTTTTTTCCTCCCTTTCCCTGCCACTTCCTCCACACACGTGCCCCTACCTTTTTTTTATTATTTATTTCCTTACTTTTCCTTTCCACTTTACACTCCACACCACTCCAGAATGTTCCACTTTGATCAAACCCCTCTCTCATTCCTCAAGCTGGCTCAACGTTCTCTGCATCTCTTTTTTTTTTTTTTTGACACTTCGAAGCTAATGATGATGATGAAGAAGATGATGATGATGATGATGATGAAGTCTCTGCATCTCTGCATCTCTTTTTTCGTCCTTTTTCTTTATTTCCTTATTTTGTCTTTCCTTCTTTATTCTTTTTTTTTTTTCACACTCCAGAGAAGAAGAAGATGATGATGATGATGATGATGAAGATGAAGATGATTGAAACATAAGGATTTTGGGATTTTGGGTTTTTTTTTTTCTATGGATTTTGGGTTGATTTTGAGTTGGGTTTGGTATGGGTTTTCCGATGGGATTTGAGTTAATTTTAAGTTGTTTTTGTGTTGATTTTGAGTTATTTTTGGTTTGGTTTTGTTGATTCTGTGTTCGGAATATGAAAGGTTGAAATGGGTTTTGTTGAGTGTGGGGATAGACCGGTGAAGAAGCAGAGGAAGACGAAGAGGAAGAACTAAGTGATGGGTATTTCGGTATTTTTAATATTGCAACGGTAATATAACAAAACGCGCACAGCTCGTTTTGATTTATGGACTGCTGAGGGTCCATTTTTGTTCCGCGTTTTCTCTTCAGTTTTTCTAAAAGTTCAAAACGCAACTTTTATAAAAAAAAGTTACGTTTTGAACTTACCAAACGCAAATATGGGCTTAGCTTTTTTGAAAACGCCCGTTTTGGACTGAAAAAGTGGAACCAAACGGGCTATAAGCCTCAAACATTTTAAAACCCACCAATTTCATCCGCAAAATACAACTTTGTCCCCATCTTTATTTTCTCGTCTTTCTCTCTCATTTGTCCGTTCCTCTCGTCTTCTCTGATCTGAGTTTCTCTCTCACAACTCTCTCTCTCTCTCTCTCTAAACCCAAATCAGAAAATACCCATTTCAAAAAACCCATTTCTTTGCCTTCTTCTTGCTTGCCTTGGGAGAGTCCGCCGCCTCTTCGGAGTGCTGCTTCTAAGGATATTGACAAGTTCCTCTCGTCTCTGACGAACGACGACGGCGTTTCGGTGGAGATTCCTGAGTTGGTGAAGAAATACTTGGATCTCGTGGAGTCAAAAAGTTTTTGGTGAAGGAAGAGCCAAGTGGTGCCTGGTTCCTGATGAGGACTCGGCTTTTCTCGAGTCTCTGGATCGGGATTCCAAGCTAACGAAATCACTTCAGGAATCGAAATCGAAGGAAGAGAAATCGGAGTCCACTGGTTCTCTGATCAATCCCATCGGAGGGATTCAACAGCGAGTGATGTTGTAATTGGAAGAGGAATCCAAAACCGCCGAGTCCAAGTCCGAATCAACCAAATCGGAGGCTTTGTAATCAGCGAGTGATGTTGTGATCTGAAACTAGGTTTCATATTTCCGATGACTTCGTTTCCAGTCTGAGCAAAATACCGAAGCAAATGATCTCAGGTGGCTCCGAATCCGAGTGTTGCTGAATGTTGATGCCAGTGACCAAGCTCATGGGTTTTGCCGGTTAGAAAGACAGTTCAGAGAGAGGAGAACGAGATAGAAGAGAAGAGGGAAAGAAGAGAGAATAAAAAAAAACAGGGACAAAGATATCTTTTGAGGACCATGTTGGTAGGTTTGGAAGTTTGGAGAGAGGGGAGAGTAGAGGGAAGGAGAGTAGGGGGAAATGATTCTCCTTTGTCTTTGAATATTTTTAAAATTAGTAGGGGGAAGAGAGTAATTAGCTCTTCTTCTTATTTGAATGTTTTAAAAATTAAGATAAAGAGTAGAGGAAATGATTAAAATAGATAAATTTACTCATATTTGTAAATAAACTTAAAATATTATTCTATGATTAATTTGTTAGATTAAATAATTATTTAATAAATATTCTCATTTCATTAAATACCACTAATAAAAATATGAAACTACTATTAACTATTATAAAATAATTTTTATTACCTCAAAAAAAATATTATAATAAAAATAAAAATCTTTCATAAATTTCTATAATTACCTCGCATTCCTCACCAACCAAACAAAAAGCTAGCTCCACAGTAAAATTTTAAATCCAAGAAAGTGGAAAAAGAAAAGGGAAAGTTAAAATGAAAGAACAAAGAAAAGTAGAGAAGATAAGCACTACCTGAAGTGTAGATCGGCGTCAATCTCAAGCATGACCGTGTCAACTCAGTCTCATCTGCATAAGTTTCGCCTCAAGCACATCAAATCTCCCACTCCGATTAAAAATTTATTGTTTCTTTTCAAAATCCTTTTCTCTGGGATTCTATTTACTTGTGTAAATTAGATTTTACCTTTTTGTGTTTTGAGTTTAGGAGATTTGAAAAAATTGTAGATTTGAGAAAAATAGGTTTGGTTCAACAATGATGGGTAAGGTACTAGGTATAGATTTTGTAGTTTTCTCTGCAAAATTTTACAGATCTATGTTTATTGTTGTGCTTGGTTTCCTAGAAAAGAAAGAAAAGAATATGACATCTTGGTCTTGGTTACTTTGTGTTGTTAATTGTGTTGATTTAAGTTGTTGATAATTGTTTATATCCAGATATGCTCCTTCGTCCTCTACCTTATAGGTTCTTCCTATGAATTTCTATTTAATTTACCAATACCATTCACTTAACGGTTGGGTTTCCAAGATTAGGTGGTGGTGCTGGATCGTTGGTGAAAGAAGAGAACAATGTGTTTGGCAACCAAGAAAACTGAAAGAAAAAAAAAATTGCAAGTTGATATTTTTTTTTTCTTTAAAATTAGAAATAAGATCTTTTTAAAAATATTTCTTATGTGGAATTGTTATAAGCTGATGTTGTGAAATAGTGAGATTCTTTTTTTTTTTTTTTTTTTTCATTCACCTTAAATTTTCTCAAGAAACAAACAAAAACTATTCATATAATTGGTTTGTAATTTTGTTAATTTAGAAAGGATAAATTAGGGAATTTATTTGGTCAATAATTTAGCTACTCTACTATCCGTCCAAATCTCTCAAATTTGGGGGAATTAAAAATGAGGGGTTGGAGGTAGTCGAAACCCCTCCAAATCCCTCTCCCTCATTACTTAAAAAATTCCAAACAAGGTAATTGAATTACTCTCCCTCCCTCTACTCTACTCCCCCTCCTTTTTTTAACTTCCAAACAGGCCATTAGAGTAGGTTTGTGAAATTTACCCAAAAATTTATTTATTTACTTTTTTTGGTTTGTTAATTAGTTAATTTTTTTAAAAGACATTTTAAAAACAAACTCTTCCACATTTTTGGAATTCAAAATTAGGGGTGTCATTTCAACATGGCACCTAAAAGATTTAAAATTGATCCACCTAAGTAAGATAGGGGTATTAAAGCAACAAACTAAGAAGTGAAAATAGTACTCTCCTTACAGGTTTACAACGGACATATTATATAAAAAAATGCTACGTTTACAATATTTTTCACAACAAATCGTAGATAGTAAGTTGTTATTAGTTCTAATTTGAATCTCATAACTTAAATTACTTTTTTATCTCATCTATAACAACAAATAATAACCTACTACTTAAGACAGTCTTGTAGCTGAGTAGGAGCGATCTCCTCAAATGGTTTGTATAATCATCTATCTGTATTTTAATCATAAGACTTATTAGTTATTAGTCATCTAAAAGAGTCACACAATTATCATGTTATGTAAAAAATTCAAATAATTATTAAATAAAGTATTGATTATAATTTTTTTAAAAGTAGATTATTAAAAGTATATTATAGTAGACATCTAAAACAGTCACATAATTATTACGTTATCTAAAAAATTCAAATAATTATTAAATAAAGTATTGATTATAATTTTTTTTAAATATGTTATTAAAAGTACATTATGGTACGCTCATAAAGTTTACATAGTGAATTGAAAAAAAATTTCTCTCATGGATTCCAATTAGCTCAACTAGTAAAGTTTCTGATAGTTGAATAAGAGATTTTGGGTTTAATCCCTGCCTATACCAAAAACTGATTGGCATGTTTTGATTTGATGATAAATAGCTATAGTGGGGACCGGCCCAGAATAATAAGTTGGCTGGGGCCTAAGGCCTGTCTGAGGACTAGTTCTTCCGAGGAGACATCGTGGCCCAGAAAATCCTAATTTAGGTCCACTGGGGCAAAGAGAACATGTCCGAGGAGTAATTCCTCCTCGGACACTGCAAAATCTAGATCAAAGGTGCGTCCAAGCCACTGTAGTCCATCCTCCAAATACGTAAAAAGGAAGAAAACCCAAAATATCTCAGCAAAGGCTACCACCACCACATTAAATGCATCACAACTACTCTCCTGGCCGCATTAATGAAGAGAAGATCCCTGAATAGTGCTACATTGGCCACTGCAACTCACAAAGAATTAATAAGGGCGTCTGATGGGACAGATGCTCAAGTAGGGGTTTGGATGATCAACAAGTGTAAAGTCCAGATGATAGGAGATGACCTATATAATATGTAAAAGTCCCCCAAGAGAGGGGGACAGAAGAAAGAGGAGAGGAGGAACATAGAAGAGAAAGTTTACTTTATTAATATATGCCTATAAATGAAGTTTCGAGCCTGATCACTTAAGAGGGATCTCTCTTCACGTCCATCTTTTTCGTTCTTTTTTCTGTATTTCCTTAACCCATGCAACAAATCGTTTAAACTAACTGAAACCAAGTTCTTTAGCCCATACTCTACAAAAAATTCATTGTGTGGGACTTTTTGGACCAAGACTTAACCAACAAGGATTGGACCACTAGAGTTGTGCCCCTACAATTGGTGCCGTCTATGGGAAGAATTTAGGTGTCAGAAAGTACAACGGTTAAGCATGGCAGGACTGGGTCCACACTAGGAGAATCCTCACCAGGCTAACCTCTAACAGACAGAACCCGTTGAGTCTCAGTGGCAAAATAATCCTTCCAACCCAGGCAATAGAAGGAATCAAGAGGGAAGCATACATACCACCCAGACAAGCCAAAGTCGTACCCAAATAGGTAGTCATGTATCCCAAAGGTGAAACAACCATCAGGCCATGCAGCGAGAGATAGATGACCTGAAAAGAAAGTTGCGACGTGCACAGCAAAAGCGATCTCCCTCCAGCTCAGATGCATCCTCTAACAAGGAGGACGTGAGTTATCGACGGAGGTCGAGGACACCCCCAAGTGAAACCTTCTCCTACGAGAAGGAGTCTCACCCTGTGCGAAGGTATGAGGGCCTGTCCAATAAGGGTTTGGGAAACGATGCTATGAATCGGGCATTAGACCAAATATCTAGATCACCCTTCATGCACAGAATAAAAGGGGCTAAACTACCTCGGTGTTTTAATCAACCTACGTTTACTATCTACAATGGTCGAGCAGACCCAGTGGAGCACGTGAGCCAGTTTAACCAAAGAATGACCAATCTACTCCCAAGATGAAGCCCTAATGTGCAAAGTCTTCCCGTCTAGCTTGAGGCCAATGGCGATGAGATAGTTCAACAGCTTGAAGACAAATTTCATAGGCTCGTATAAGCAGCTCACTCAGGCTTTTTGTTCTCGCTTTATTACAAATAGCAGAGTCCCTCAACCCCTAAGTTTGTTATTGTCCTTATCCATGTGCGAGGGAGAGACCCTAAAGGCATATTCGGATAGATATTGGGAGATGTATAACGAGTTGGATGAGAACCACGATGATGTCGCTATC
This sequence comes from Quercus lobata, assembly GCF_001633185.2. Taxonomy (NCBI): domain Eukaryota; kingdom Viridiplantae; phylum Streptophyta; class Magnoliopsida; order Fagales; family Fagaceae; genus Quercus; species Quercus lobata. The sequence goes on from NC_044907.1 coordinate 83,818,705, forward strand.
AGCACCTTCAAAAGCGGTCTCCCCACTGAGCATGGCTTAAGGAAATCTCTTATTGGTAAACCTGTTGCCAACGTTCATCAGTTGATGGATAGGATTGACAAGTACAAAAGGGTGGAAGAAGATTAGCTACAAGGAAAGGGAAAGGAGAAGATCATTCCCCCCAAAGGGAATGATTTCAAGTCGAAACGATATAACCATAACTAGTCGAAGAGAGATTTTTCAAGACAGGCTGGACAAAGCAACATGCAAACGGTTAATACCGTGTTTAGAGAGCCAGTACAGCAAGTTCTGGAGAAAGTGAAGAACGAACCCTTCTTCAGGTGGCCGGGAAAAATGGCTGGGGACCTTTCGAAATGAAACCAGAACCTGTATTGTCACTATCATCAGGACCATAGGCATACTACTGAGGATTGCAGGAATTTATGGAATCACCTTGATCAACTGGTCCGAGAGGGAAAGTTGCGTCACCTTTTACACCCCTCGAGCGGCCATCTGGGCCAGGCAACGCAAGAATCTCGAAAGGATGTATCATTAAGACCTCCCACGGGGACAATACACGTCATCCTCGCCGCTCTAGGAAGAACCGGGTCATTCCCTTCCAGGGTGCTGTCTGTGGCTTGGCTCTCTGTCGAGGACAGGGAAAGAGAATCTAAAAGGTAAAAAAAGGGAAGTTCTCTAATATTGGGATTCTCGGACGAGGATAAAAGAGGAACTATCCAACTTCACAACGATGCCTTAGTGGTTACACTGAGAATCAGAGGTTTCGATGTGAAGAAGGTACTGGTAGACCCGAGCAGCGCGGTAGAGGTAATTTACCCCGATCTGTACAAGGGGCTGAACTTAAGGCCGGAAGATTTGACGGCTTATGACTCTCCCCTTATCAGCTTCGAAGGGAAGACTGTTAAACCAAAGGGGCAGATCAGATTACCCATACAAACTGGGTCAGAGGTGATAGAGGTGGACTTTATCGTGGTAGCCAGGCCATGGATCCATGCTCTAGATGCCATGTGTTCTATACTTCATCAAAAGGTAAAATACCCCTCCGGAGGCTGAATGGAAGAGATTTGTGGAGATCAAGCCATGGCTAGGCAATGTATGTTGGCTGTCATCTCACGCCAGTCCAATGCTGAGTCCTCGGCTCCCGAAAACTTATAGCAATCAACCACCTCGACAGGGCAAAACAGTGGGCTAGCCGAGGAGATAAGGTGTGAAAGTTTGGAAAAGTTTACCGTTAAAAACGATCCCGAGAGATTTTTCCAGGTCGGCTCAGAGTTACCACCTCAAGAAAAAGAAGAACTGGTCGGATTTCTAAGGAAAAATGTTGACATTTTTGCATGGGACGCTTACGATGCCCCAGGGGTTGACCTTAGTCTCATTTGTCACTACTTGAATGTTAATTCGTCTTCTATTCCAAAGAAGCAGCCATCCTGACGCCCCTCGAAGGAACATGCCAGTGCCGTTAGAGACGAAGTGATGAAGCTGAAAAAGATAGCAGCTATTAAAGAAGTTTTTTACCCTGAATGGCTGGCAAATACGGTGGTGGTGAGGAAGAAAATGGAGAAGTGGCGAGTTTGCGTGGACTTCACAGACTTGAATAAGGCATGCCCGAAAGACCCATTCCGCTTACCTCGAATTGACCAATTGGTGGATGCAACTGTAGGCCACCCTCGAATGAATTTCCTGGACGCCTTCCAAGGCTATCATCAGATACCCCTTGCACTAGAGGATCAGGTGAAGACGGCGTTCATGACACCCGTCGGAAACTATCACTATAAGGTAATGTCTTTCGGACTAAAGAACGCAGGGTCAACCTACCAAAGGATGATGACCAGAATGTTCGAACTACAGCTAGGCAAAGTTATTGAAGTCTACATAGACGATATAGTCGTAAAAAGTAAAATGGTGTTCAAGCACGTGAAAGACCTGGAGATCATCTTCGACATCTTAAGGGAGCACAAATTACGGCTCAATGCCTCCAAGTGTGGGTCGGATCTGGAAAATTCCTAGGCTATATGGTAATACACAGGAGAATAAAAGTAAGCCCAAATCAAATCAAAGCGATTAACAGCCTACAGGCTCCTCGGAATCCAAAAGAAGTGTAGAAGCTCACTGGCATGATTGCAGCATTAAACCGGTTCATATCACGATCCGCAGACCGATGTCGACCTTTCTACCTCTTGATAAATAAGTGGAAAGGGTTTGAGTGGTCGGAGGATTGTGTCCGGGCCTTCCAGCAACTTAAGGAATACTTGTCGCGACCGCCTCTCATGTCTAGCCCTGAGGCAGACGAGGTATTGTTTGCATACATAGCCATAGCCCCTCATGCTGTAAGCCTGATACTAATACAGGATGACAATGGAGTATAGCGACCAGTGTACTACATAAGTAAATCATTACATGAGGCCGAAGTGTAATACTTACCATTGGAGAAAGCAATTCTGGCGGTAGTGGATGCCACATGGAAGCTCCCTCATTACTTTCAGGCACATACGGTTATTGTTTTAACCCAACTTTCCCTTCGATCGGTGCTCCAAAGCACCGATTACACAGGAAGGATCGCCATGTGGAATGCACTGTTGGGTGCCTTTGACATTAAATACATGCCTAAGTCCTCTGTCAAGGGTCAAGTCCTCGGGAACTTAGTCGTAGAATTCGCTGAGCCCTCTGGAGAAACAGTAACCGAGAAGGAAGACATGGATGGAAAATCAGTTGGCACAATCTCAACACAAAAGATCTTGCATTGGGAAGTTTACATGGACGGCGCAGCCAACCAAAGAGGATCTGGAATTGGGCTAGTTCTGATATCACTCGAAGGTATTGCCATTGAAAAATCACTAAGACTTGGGTTCTCAGTTACGAACAATGAGGTCGAGTACGAGGCTTTACTTCAAGGAATGATGATGGTTCAAAAATTGGACGGAAAGGCAATGGAAGCGTTCTCGAACTCAAAATTGGTCGTTGGCCAAGTGATGGGTGAGTTAGAAGCTAGAGATGCTAGAATGCAGGGATATCTCGGCTGGGTCAAATGCCTGCAGTCAGACTTTGAATCCTTTAACCTGACGCATGTTCCTAGAAGCGAAAACACACATACGGATTCCCTGGCCACTCTAGCCACATCCTCTGCACATGACCTACCAAGAATAATCCTTGTTGAGGATTTATGCCAGACAAGTTCAATTAGAGGAGAAAGAGCTCAGGTCCATCAGGTTAGAAAGAGTCCTAGTTGGATGGATCCTATAGTGAACTTCCTCAAGGACGATATATTACCAAAAGGAAAATTTGAGGCCAAGAAGATATGAAGGAATGTTCCTCGATTCTGGTTATCAGAAGACCACAAAATATACCGGCGCTCCTATTCTGGGCCGTACCTATTATGTATACACCCAGAAGAAGCCGAGTCCTTGCTTTAAGAGTTACATGAGGGAATCTGTGGAAGTCACACCGGAGGGAGATCGCTGGCACATAGGGTACTCACCCAAGGATACTGGTGGCTGAACATGCAAAGAGAGGCCCAAGAATATGCAAAGAAGTGTGATCAGTGCCAGAGATTCGCCCTAAATATCAACCAACTCGGATGAGTCCTTAACCCCCTCTCCAGCCCCTAGCCGTTTGCTCAGTGGGGTCTTGATATTGTCGGTCCTTTCCCCAAAGCAGTAGGGAATAAGCGATACATAATAGTCAAAACTGATTATTTCACCAAATGGGTGAAGGCTGAACCTTTGGCCAACATCAGGGACGTGGATGCCAAGAAATTCATTTGGAAAAACAGTATTACACGCTTCGGAACTCCACACACACTCATCTCGGACAACGGTCTCCAATTTGATAGTGAGAACTTCAGGGAGTATTGCTGCGAGTTTGGGATCACTAACCGGTATTCCACTCCTGCCTACCCCCATGGAAATGGACAAGCCGTGGCCGTGAACAAATTCATAGTGAGTGGACTGAAAAAGAGGTTGGATAAGGCAAAGGGAAGATGGGTGGAAGAGCTCCCACATATTTTATGGACCTATCGGACGATGCCGCGGCAGTCAACGGGTGAAACTCCCTTTTCAATGACTTATGGGGCCGAGGCCATACTCTCAATCGAGAATAGCTTCCACACATTGAAGTCTAACACCTTTACCTCAAACAATAATGACGAGTTATTGGGGAGAAGTCTAGACTTAGCCGAGGAAAAAAGGGAAAAAGCCATGATCCGTATGACCTGCTATCACCAGAAGCTAAAACAAGGGTATGACGTTAATGTAAAGTTGCAACCTTTGAGTCCAGGTGACCTCGTGATGAGAAAGATTCTCAGCAGTGCTAAAAACCCTTCCTGGGGCAAGCTGGGACCAACCTGGGAACGACCGTACCGTATCACATCTATGGCTGGAATAGGTGCTTATTACCTAGAAGACTTAGATGAAAAAACTGTACCTCACCCATGGAATGTAAATAATCTAAGAAGATATTGTTATTAATGAAAATAGCTCTGCCTATGTTTTAGTCCACGATCATCGCACACCCATTGATCCAGTTGCATCTATACAAGTTTTAAACAGAACCTAAGTCCTGCATGGCTCCTCGGACCACAGACTTAGGGGAAATTAATAACTTATGGCATCTATTCAAGTTTTAAACAGAATCTAAGTCCTGCATGGCTTCTCGGACCACAGACTTAGAGGAAATTAAGAACTTGTGACATCTATACAAGTTTTAAATAGAACCTAAGTCCTGTATGGCTTCTCGGACCACAGACTTAGGGGAAATTAACAACTTATGACATCTATTCAAGTTTTAAACAGAACCTAAGTCCTGCATGACCTCTCGGACCACAGACTTAGGGAACATTAACAACTTATAGCATCTATTCAAGTTTTAAACAGAATCTAAGTCCTACATGGCTCCTCGGACTACGGAGTTAAGGGAAATTAATAAATTGTGGAATCTATACAGATTTTAAATAGAATCTAAGTCCTGCATGGCTCCTCGGACCACAGACTTAGGGGAAATTAACAACTTATGGCATCTATTCAAGTTTTAAACAGAACCTAAGTCCTGTATGGCTCCTCGGACCATAGACTTAGGGGAAATTAACAACTTGTGGCATCTATACGAGTTTTAAACAGAACCTAAATCTTGTATGGCTCCTCGGACCACAGAATTAGGGGAAATTAACAACTTCTGGCATCTATTCAAGTTTTAAATAGAACCTAAGTTCTGCATGGCTCCTTGGACCACAGACTTAGGGGAAATTAACAACTTGTGGCATCTATACAAGTTTTAAACATAACCTAAGTCTTGCAAGACTCCTCGGATCACAGACTTAGGGAAAATTAACAACTTGTGGCATCTATTCAAGTTTTAAACAGAACCTAAGTCCTGCATGACTCCTCGGACCACAGACTTAGGAGAAATTAACAACTTATAACATCTATTCAAGTTTTAAACAGAATCTAAGTCCTGCATGGCTCCTCAGACTACAAAGTTAAGGGAAATTAATAACTTGTGGCATCTATACAAGTTTTAAACAGAATTTAAGTCCTGCATAGCTCCTTGGACCACAGACTTAGGGGAAATTAACAACATATGACATCTATTCAAGTTTTAAACAGAACCTAAGTCTTACATGGCTCCTCGGACCACAGACTTAGGGGAAATTAACAACTTGTGGCATCTATACAAGTTTTAAACAGAACCTAAATCCTGTATGGCTCCTCGGACCATAGACTTAGGGGAAATTAACAACTTCTGGCATCTATTCAAGTTTTAAACAGAACCTAAGTCTTGCATGGCTCCTCGGACCACATACTTAGGGGAAATTAACAACTTATGACATCTATCAAAGTTTTAAACAGAACTTAAGTCCTACATGGATCCTCGAACCACAACCTTAGCGGAAATTAATAACTTAGAACTCTTGTGAAATTTCAAGGTACTTGTGTAGTTCAGTATAATTGCAACTATCATTCTAAATTCGCCGCACAACATTCCTTTTTCTTATTCGTTTGTATGTGTTTATATTGTTGCAAACGTTAAATAGAGGAACAGTATCAGTAAACATCAGAAGAGAATGGAAAAAAAGAACATTCTATATTAATAAGTTGAGGTCAATACAAAGAGAGGTCTTTACAAAAGAACAAAAAATAAGACAACTCTCATTCCAAAAAAAAAAAAAAAAAAGTACAGGAATTAAAAACCTAGAAGCTAAGCCTTAGCGGGAGGATTCTCTTTCTGTTCTGGCTGAGGAGCAGGAACCTCGGAAATGGACTCCTTAGCGGGATCCTTGGCTTTATCAAGCAGAGGGATGGCGTCAGGAATAGTCATGGCCTGCTCAGAAGCTTCAGGAGCGCCGTTAGGAACCTCTCGGATCTCCGACAAGAAGAAGACCTTCTCGGGCAACCTCAGTGCCGAATCTGCAGGAATCCCTGTAGCATCAAGGGCATGAGCCCATGAGATGCTGCAATAATCCCTGCACACCTCCGGAATTTCCTCGGAGAGCCTGGCTTTAGTTTCTTTAGCCCCAAGCTGATAAGCAGCTTTCTTTTCAGCCTCCGCAGCCTCCCGAATCAGTTGAGCCTCTTCTTTAGCCCGCCGGACCTCCTCCTCAGCTTTTTGTAGCGTGGCCTTGAGATCCAGCACTGTTTGCTTTTTAGTGGCAAGGCTGGTCTCGGTCACGTACAATTTTTGGCGCTGGTCCTCCGCTTGGGTTTTAGCGTTCTTCAAGCCGGCCTTAGCACTCCGACGATTCTTCTTTGATTCTTTGAACTTCTCCGAGAGTTCAAAGTTCTCCTGTTTGAGGGACCCCATAGATCTCTCAACCTCGGCACGAGATTGAGTCTCGGCTTCAACAAAGTTGCGGTTGCTGCGGCAGTACTCTTCGGCCACAAATATTTGCTGAGTGATCCACCAACAGAACAAAACTGTCTTAGAATGCAACAAGGTCTAATGATTTAATGAAAGGGTAAAAGAGTCACTTACCATTGCAAGGTCCCTCTTAAGGGATAGAAAGAGCTCGGGCTGAGAGAACCGCCTGTAGGCCTCCATATCCCGAGGGAGGAGTACTGGCTGCTCCAAAGCCTCAGCTATGTACCCTGCTCAGCCCCTGTTGTATTCTCAGACCGAGACAGTGTATGGGATAGCAACCCCATCTACCTCCAGCTTCGAGCTTCAAGTGCATAGGTGAACACGCACTTCAGCCCAGTTCTCCTCCTCTCGGCTTTCTATGGAGGAAGCCTTTTTATTCTTTTGCCCCCAGGTGGTTTTTTGCTGCATGCCCAGGCGGGGGACCACCTCGCCTTCCTCTGGGGTTTCAACCGGCCTCTTCTTCTTTAGGTTTAGGTTGACCTTAAGGCCGAGGTTAGACGGGAGCTGAGGAGCGACCGGAGGAAGAACTGTGGTTTGCGACTGAGGAGGTGCCTTAGATGATTGAACCTTGCCTCAGGTGGCCATCAATTCTCTAAGGCTTTTTCCCTTGCCAGAGGTCATATTATCTACCTCTTCTTCTGAGGAGTCTTCCGAGCAGGTTATAATAATTGGAGCGCCGACCACAGAATTTTGATCCTGCTCTCCTTCGGGGTCTGAAAGCTCGATCAAAGAGCTTTATGAACCTCATCTTCGAAATAGAACTCATCTATCTCCTCCTCAAGAGAAGGACGAGATGATTCGATCTCTCCTTCAACTGGCACAACAACTTCAAGGTTGTCTGGTGGAGGCAATTGTGCAGCTGTTGGAGGATTCCGAACACCAAGTAACACGACTGGCTTGAGATCTTGTCGGGCCAGAAACTTGGGCTAAGATACGTCAATCCTAGCCAACTTTGGACTACCAGCTTTTATGGCGTGGCCAATAGCTTGGAAGGATCGGGTTAGGGGTTGGTAGCCCAAAACCAAATGAGCCGCGCGTAGCTGCCCGTCCTCGGTAATGTAGATTTCTGACCTCAACAGATAGTTTAAGGCCGGAATGTTTACGTGGCTCAACTTAGGAGCAACTTGAGCTCTATCTGCAAAATAGCCGAGAAGGAGATTAGAGTTAAGTTATAAAATTTTTCAATTCTTAAGCAAAAAAGGGAATGAATCCAAAGAGCTAAGCCCCCTCCCTAAAGGATTGGCCTTAAAGGCGTCGCACCTAGAATTCCTGCCCGAGTTGGGCAATGAAAACCATCGCTCCACTCTCCTGAGGCAATGAGGAAATCATCCTTCATAGTCTTATTGGATATGGGGAGGCAGGAGATTAGCCTTGGATATGGGGAGGCAGGAGATTAGCCTAACGACCTCGAACCGAGATTTAAGATAATACTCCCCCTTCTCGAGGTAATGGCACTTGTACAGATGAACCATATCATGCCAGGTAAGACCTAGACCTATCCGCTTGTTTAGGACATCTACGCAACCTAAAATCCTAAACATGTTCGGAGCACACTGATGCGGCGTCAATCTATGGTGGTACAAGTAGTCCCGAGTGATCTTATGCATGGGAAGTGTCATTCCCCCTTCTATAAAAGCGATCATGGGAATGACGACTTGACTCACATCTCTATCTGTTAGTACCCCTTCTGGGGGATAGTACTGCAGACCCTAAAGGCCTCCATGGCAACCGGAGTGTCTACTAGATCCTGGAATCTACCTATCTAAGTTGAACTGGAGGGACAGGAATAAAAGCCGAGGAGAAAATTGAAATCCGAGGAGAAATTTGAAGCAACGAAACGCACAGAACTTATGAGTATCTTCATAAACGATCAGTAGGATGCTTGGAAATCTCTTCGAGGAAGGACACTTCACAGAAACGGCTATGGAAATTTGAAGAATGGGAGTGTTCGTAGATCTCTGGGTGCTGGAGTTCTCTGGACTTTTAATATGCAGATAAAAAAGAAAAAATGAGCCTCTCTAGGGCTTTATATAGCAAGAGAGAAAAAAGAAAATCACTCCCGCTCAAGAATTCAAGGGAGAACACTAGCCATCGGATCTACGCCTCACTGTTGGATAAGGGAGACACAAATCCACCTGGAGTAAATAGCCGCGCCTCGTAAATTGTAGTGCGTCAAAAGTGACTGCCCACACGCGCGAACCAAGATCTAATTTATTCCATCCTTTATAATGTCAAAACCTTGCTTTTCTCCTCGGAAGGAGATAAAAACCGGAGTTTTGAGAGGCTATTGTAGGGATCAGCCCAGAATAATAAGTTGGCTGGGCCCTAAGCCCGTCTGAGGACCAGTTCTTTCGAGGAGACATCGTGGCCCAGGCAATCCTTATTTAGGCCCACTGGGGCAAAGAGAACATGTCCGAGGAGTAATTCTTCCTCGGGCACTACAAAATCCAGATCAAAGGTGCGTCCAAGCCATTGTAGTCCATCCTCCAAATACGTAAAAAGGAAGAAAACCCAAAATATCTCAGCAAAACCTGCCACCACCACATCAAATGCATCACAACTACTCTCCTGGCTGCATTAATGAAGAGAAGACCCCTGAATAGTGCTACTTTGGCCACTGCAGCTCACAAAGAATTGATAAGGGTGTCTGATGGGACAGGTGCTCAAGTAGGGGCTTGGATGATTAACAAGTGTAAAGCCCAAATGATAGGAATAGGCCTATATAATATGTAAAAGTCCCCCAAGAGAGGGGGACGGAAGAAAGAGGAGAGGAGGAACATAGAAGATAAATTTTACTGTATTAATATATGCCTATAAATGAAGTTTCGAGCCTGATCACTTAAGAGGGATCTCTCTTCACGTCCATCTTTTTCGTTCTTCTTTCTATATTTCCTTAACCCATACAACAAACCGTTTAAGCTAACTGAAACCAAGTTCTTTAACCCATACTCTAATAAAATTCATTGTGTGAGACTTTTTGGACCAAGACTTGACCAACAAGGATTGGACCACTAGAATTGTGCCCCTACAGCTATCATTAGGAGCGGACATCATAAGTTTAAACTATCTCAAAAAAAAAAAAAATTCTCCAAATTGATATGATGGAAAATCTCTTACCTTATTATATATGAGAAAGAAGATATCAAGCTCCAAAACAATTGAAGCATACCAATAAAGACAGCTTCATCTTACCGAATCTAGTTTCCTCTACAATATTCCTCATCTCAAATTTTTTTTTTTTACTTTTTTTTAAAAATTTTAGTTTTATTGTCATTTAAGTTTTTATTTTTATGAGATATTATCATTTAAGTTAATAGGTTTTCTTTCTCTCAAAAAAATAAAAAAAATAAAATAATAATAATAATAATAGACATTCTAGTGCAAGCATACAGAGACTGGCTTAATTTTCTAGTTATTGATATGTAATTTAAATATTGGTGCTTTGGAATTGGTCAAAGGAGAGGTTTTGTTCGTATTTGGAGGGTCACAAAACTGAGGCATTGGCTAGATGGGTAATGTTTAATTTTTTTGGGTACCAATTTAACTTTTTGGGTTTTTTTTTTTTTTTTGGTATACCAAATTAATTATTTTTTTTTTTTTTGGGATTTTGGAGGTGTTATAAATGTTTAATGTCTATTTTCCCCTTCCTATAAGGAGCTTTAGCCTTCAGTTAGTCCGATTCCAACAAGGTCATTGTCTGTGGTTCTTAATCATTTCATGTCAGAGATAATTATATCATATTATGTATTTTGATTTTGATTTTTTTTAATGAGTGTCGTTTAGATCTACTTGCTTTAATTGTTTATTTGCATTGAAAAGAAATTTGAAGAACTAAAAAAACCAAAAGGTATATAGTACTTATAAACCATCCTAGCTAGGGCAAGTTTTTTTTTCCCCAAAATAACACTGATTTACGAACAATTTTGTTAGTTAACATGTTTTCAAAACTATTTAGGAAACTAACATCTCGAGTGTAATAAACTTGAGTACGTGAGACTTGTTTTCTGTGATTGAAATCGAGTCCATAGAAATCGATTTCGTTTAAATTGAAATCGAACCTTACAGACTCGATTTCAGTACTTCTTCTTTGACAATCAAACAACTTCTTCTCCAACAATCAAACACAACAACTAGAGAGATCAACAAACCCAAGCACCTGATCAATGTCGAATGGCACGGTGGTTCATCTACACTGGCGTGGTGCTTCTCTGGAGCTCGCATTGTGGATTTGGGTGGGTCAATGACGAAGAAGAAGCTCGGACCTCATAGTGGTATTGTGTTCGGAACAGTGTGGGGGTTCATCTACGCCGACGTGGTGCTTCCTTGTCCTCTTCGCTAGCTCGCAATGTGGGTTTGGGTGGGTTGAGGTTTCAGTGATGATTTGGGTTGAGGTTTCGGTGAGGGATTGGTGGTTTCTAAATATCGAGCCTTAAAGGCTCGATTTCACTGGAAGGAACTCGAGCTTTATAGGCTCGAGTTTCAGGCTTCGCAGATCATAGAAAATGAGTCTCTTATACTCGAGTTGATACAGTAAAATCAAGTCCAACATACTCGAGATGTTAGTTTTCTAAATAGTTTGGAAATGATGCTAACTAACAAATATGTTTGAAAAATGGTGTTATAGGGCAATTTCGGCCTAGCTAGGGCTCTAAACGAGCTGAGCCAAGCCGAGGATTAAATGTTCAAGCTTGTTCATTTATTTTTTTTCAAACACAGGCTGAGCTCGAGTTTATTATCAAACAAGATTTTATATTCAAGCTTGACTTATTTTATTGTCAAGCAAGCTCGACTTATTTTCTTGTCAAGCAAGCTCAAGCTTGTTCACGAGCTACTTGAATAACTTATTCTTTACCTATATAGTGTGAAACCATGACTAAAATATTTTACATTTTCATAATTTTATGAATTTTGATTATAAATAGACTATTTATATCATTAATAAGCCTAATATTAATTTAATATCATATGAACCTTATGAAAATTTTATACAATAGAATTTGAAGTCTATATATATATATTTTTAGACAAGTATACATATAAAAATATAATATTATATATAGTTAAATCGAGTCCTCATGTTTACAAGCTTGTTCACAAGCACATTATTTTGCTTGAGTTTGGCTCATTTTATAATCAATTCTAAACTTAAGACTTCAGCATTGGCTTATTTTCTAAACAAACGAACATAAACAAGTTCATTCTTGAACAAAGCTTGAGCTGTTTATAAACAGCTTAGTTCATTTACATCCCTAATTTCAGAGGTAAAATTAGTGCTCTAGAAGACAGTTCAGTGCAAAAACAGTTGTAATGACTGTGTAGGATATTAATTTACGTCAAAACTGAGAAAATAAATTACACTTGCACTTATACAGGTTTGAACAAACATGAGATTTGAGCTAGTGGTTGAAGATGTTAAGAAGGCTGACTCTGGTTTGATTAGACACCTTAACAAGCATTCAAGAATTTCATCGAGATCATGAATGCTAGAATCTGATTTCTCTAGCCAGTTTTTCACATTTTCGACATGCGTGATGTAATCAGATTTGCTTATCTTGTGAGTAATGAGAGATTGTAATGCTTCATCCACCTCAAGTTCATTTGTTTTTTTTTTTTTCTGAATCCTCACATGCCACTCTTTTGGGGTGCATCAGCTTGGAAACAAATGACCAGCTGCTGAACTATGATCTCAACTTTGTCTAATTATGGTCACTTCTACTTCCTCAATATGCTAATTATGGTCAAAGTCTTATGGCTTTTGGTGGTGCACTTGATTTCCAAGACTTGTGGATCGCCTTTTTGATCACCTCCTGGAAAACAAGTATTTCCCTACCTCCCTTGTAAGCTCCATTTCACCTCCTCTTCTTCTTTTCATAATTGATTGGAGTTCAAGTGCGCATTCCTTTGTTTGCAACAAGGCATCCTTTGTGATTCCACACACATCAAAAGCCTAAGAGATCCATCCAACAGCTCTTCAATCCCATGTCTTTTGCTGCATGCTATTGGGTCAAGGCTTGTTGAGTAGATTGCAGCTGAAGCAACTTATCGACACAATCATGTAAATCCTGAAGGCCATTCAGTCTGTTGCTTATTGATAAAGATGATTCAGAAGCCCTTGATCTGCACAAGTGGTCATTGAACTCTGAAATGAGAGGGTGTGTTCTGGAAGGCAAGATGTTTGACAAGTATGGTATTGGGATTTTGCATTTAGAGGTGAGAAAGCCATTTTACATTGAAAGAGAGGTCTTACCTGTTCCTGTTGAATGTACAATTCAGTCTAGCAATCAGCCTTCCATCCATTGCTCTCCATTTGATACATATACATATATATTGAAGTATGGGAAACAAAAGGAATCTCATAAATAAATCAGAAATAACATAACAATTTGGATCTAAATACTGCGTGATGTCAACAATGTTTTTGCAATGTCTCCCCCTCTCCAGCTCTCCAATTCATGATTAATTACTTATTAATTTTAGAATCACAAAAGCATCTTGTTAAAAGATCATTTTATATATATAAATATTGCACAACAAAGGTCAACCTCAATTCTTAAAGATAGGCAGAACACAAGTGGGTTGACACCAGTGGGTGATAATGTACTCCTTGCTTCCAGCAGGTTCTTAATATAAAAATTCTTATGCTGACCTTCCTTTTCTATATACTGTCATGTAACTTTCAAGTAATCATGCTGTAATTTACGTGTAATCATGCAAACAGGATGATGTTTATTAATGATATAATTGGTGGCAGGCAAGATCTGCATATGCAATTCTTTATTTTTTATCATGATTTTGTAAAGTGAATTTGGTCAATCCAAATATGTCTAAAAATATTGGGTGTCCCTCAAAGAGAGGCATTAAAATATTGGGTGTCCCTCAAAGAGAGGCATTCAAGCTTTTTATAACTGCATAGGCTCACAAGATTGGAGAGTAGCATATGAGGAAGTTCCACAATATATAAGCATGACCATCACTAGTAATATATTAAGTATAGTGCTGTAGCCTTCTGGTTACCAGGAAGGCAGGCAGGCCAAACTGGATAGAGGAACTTTGCCCTTTGCTGTACCAGTAGGTATGGTGTCAAAACTCCTCATGCAATGCATGTCATATACATTATTGTCCAATTCAATATGTAGTGTTATCTTCTGCAAAGATGCTCCTGTAAGGCTGAAAGCTTATATTAATTGGATAATGAGTTGGGAAGCTAGCCAGAGGGAGACACTGCTAAAATGATGTTGAGAGACTGTCTAGATCCAAATCAAAATCATGTTTCAACTCATTGATATTTGAAAATATTGAGATTCCTATTCCACCGCACCCCATCATATATATTGAGCAGACGCTAACTAAGCAAAGCAAATTGCTACACAAAATTGTACACTCAACTGCGAGACATCTTTCCTGTTTAAACATGGCTTCCTCTTCTGTGAACCAAAACTCCCTTCACCATTTTCGCTCTAATAGCTTGCCCACTAGAGCAAACCCATTCATTTCAGAATTCAGTGACCACTTGAGCAGATTGAGATGTTCTGAAGCAACCTCTTCATCATCTACATCATTAAGCCAGAAACTATTTGGCATTCAAGATTTGCATGACTGTGTTGATAACTTGCTCCTGTTGCCTTGCACACAAGCCTTAGCCCAAGAGCAGCATGAGAAATGGTATAATGAACTGTTAGATGGATCTCTCAGGCTCTTGGATGTGTGCAGTATTACAAGGGATGCATTGTCACAATCAAAGGAATGCACACGTGAATTTCAATCAACCCTGCGCAGAAGACATGGCAGTAAAATGAACCTAGCAAGGGAGGTTGAAAAATACTTAGCCTCCAGGAAGGTGGTGAAGAAGGCAATGCAGAAGACCTTAAAGGGTATGCAGACTAACTTGAACTCTAAGAGAAATGAAGGTCTAGCCATGGTTAGCATGTTAAAAGAGCTAGAAGCTGTAACTCTCATAGTCTTTAAATTACTCTTGACATTTATATCTAGACCAAAGTTGCAATCAAAATCAAGCGGCTGGTTTGTAGTTTCCAAGCTGGTGCACCCCAAAAGAATAGCATGTGAAGGTGAAGAAACAGAAGTGAATGAATTTGAGAAGGTAGATGTGGTGTTACAATCTCTCACTAGTCACAAGACAAGCAAATCTGATTACTCCATCCATGTTCAGAATGTGCAGAATTGGATGGAGCAGTTGGAGTCAAGCATTCAAGATTTTGAAGAGGTGCTTGAAAGTCTGTCTAGGCGTCTAGTCAAGACCAGAGTTTCCTTTCTCAACATCCTCAACCACTAACCGGGAAACCATCCTGGGCATCCATTTTTTTTTTTGTAAAGTAGTACAACATAATAGAGCTTCTCTTTTTGTACATGCACTTGATGGAAATACAAATATATTTCGTTTTCTAATTCCAAGTCAATTCACTAACATATATTTCCTAGTATTACAATTGAATTCTATTCTAAGTGTATTCACTCCTAGTGCAAGAATGTTCATTTAAAATTAATTCTAAAATACTGGACCTCACAAAATATCACGTAATATTTTAAAGCTAGAGTCCACTATACAAAATTTTGTAATAAAGATATAGTAAATGATCATCTCACTATTTCAATCCATTAGACTTTGTGAAATGAATAAATAGATGGAGATGGGTTGAGCCATTTGAATTTAAATTTGGCAACTTTGACTTTCTTAGTAAATTAGCCAATGGGTTCCAAATTCTTCTTGACAGTTGACACATAAAGCTGAGCATTGAGAGGATGCAAGGCTTGAATCTGGTTAACGACCAAGCTCCTGCACTTACAGAGTTGAACATAGAAACAGAAAAGAAAAAGAAAGACACCAGAGCAGTCAAAATTGCGATTGTCTCAAAGAACTGATTAATACACATCTAAAATATTTGACACTCACATGGTTAACTTGAATGATGAATACTTAAGATATTAAAAATCCTGACCGTCTCTCTTCAAGGGACAGCCCATGTTTTTGAAGAATCAGCCTAATAATGTTTTCTACGTTATGAACAGAAATGGAGATGTCAAATGTGCAGATCTTGCCTGCCTATGTCACAACAATCATGTAACAACCACATTGATTAAATCATTAAGAAACATGCTACCATTTACAGGAATACACGTTTGTGTGATTTAAGACAAGATCAGAAGTCAGGCAAAAAAAAAGATAAGCAATTCTGATACTCAGAAATTCAACCTGATGTTGATCATGACCAACTAATTTTAATCACTGTAATTTGAATTATTTTAAATTTCATAATTAATTATATATATACTTGTGCAAAAGTGGTGCAGGCTTCTTGTCTCTCTGGAAGAAAGCTGGATAAAATTTTTATTAATTTTTCATGTGTCAGAAAAGATGCTATCATCACTCATGTCTTGCCATTTTTATAGATTATTTTCAACACATTTCATATATGATTATCTAATTTGAGAACAGTCCTGTGATTTTAGGATTTTAAATTAAGGGATAATGAGTTGGAGAGCTGGTGAGAGGGAGACATTGCAAAAACATTGCTGAATTGTTTAGATCCAGATTCCAATCTCAATCATGTTATGACTACTAATTTTTCAAGAGGATGAGATTCCTCATGTCTCCCTCACCTCAAAATACATATGGAAGAGATGCCAAGGCAAATTACTAAACCAAATTTTACATACAACTGCAAAACCTCTTGTTTAAGGAAAACAATGGTAGCCTCTCCTGTCAACCCCAAATCCCATCAACACACTCGCTCTAACAGTTTGCCCACGAGAACACACCCACTCATTTCAGAATTCAATGATCAATTGAGCAAATTGAGAGATTTTGAAGAAACCTCTCCATCATCAACATCAATATGCCAGAAACTAAATGGCATTCAAGATTTGCATGATTGTGTTGATAAGTTGCTCCTATTGCCTTTCACACAAGCCTTGGCACAAGAAACAGCACAAGAAATGGTTTAATGAGATGTTGGATGGATCTCTTATGCTCTTGGATGTGTGTGGTACTGCAATATATGCCTTGTCGAAAACAAAGGAATGCACACGTGAACTTCAATCAACTCTGCGCAGAAGAAAAGATAGTAACATGGAGATCGCAATGAAGGTTGAGAAATACTTGGCCTCAAGGAAGGTCCAAAAAAGGCGTTGCAAAAGGCCTTAAAGGGAATGCAAGTTAAAATTAATTACAAAAACACTGAAGATTTTCTCATTATTAGCATGTTAAAAGAGCTAGAATCTGTAACTCTCACTGGATTTGAATCCCTGTTAACTTTTATTGCTAAACCAAACTTGCAATCAAAGTCAAGCAGCTGGTCTTTGGTTTCCAAGTTGGTGCACCACAAAAGAGTGGTATGCGAGAGTGCAGAATCAGATGCAAATGAGTTTGAGATGGTAGATGCAGCACTACAATCTCTCATCAGCCACAAGAAAAGCAAATCTGAATATTTTGTGCATATAGAAAATGTGCAGACCTGGCTTGGAAAGTTGGAATCAAACATTCAAGAATTTGAAGAAGAGCTTGAATGCCTGTCTAGGCGTCTAGTCAAAACCAGAGTTTCCCTTCTCAACATCCTCAACCACTAAGCCAATAATAGTTATAGGAAGCCATTTTTGTCTGTAAACTATTAGAAAATCATACTTCTATACATGTACATGAATGACAGAAATATATATTTTCTCTTCTTATTCTAAATCAACTCATCATGTCTCTACTCAATTTATCACTAGTGTCTTATTAATTCAATATGGTAAATTTTACCATATCAACCCAAAGTCTTGGACCAAAAGATAGCAACACGCATTTAAAATTATTTTCAAAGTTGTAATGATTCCTACTGTCATAGGGAAGTTGATTAACTAATGCCGGAAGCACAAAGAAAAATTTATTTTATTTTAATCTTATATGATTATGAAGTCATTGTATTTTATTTTAGGACCTAGCAGTTAATTAGGTTATTAGGATTTTATTTTATTAGAATCAAAGTTCATTTTAATAATTTGATAATTAGGATTCCTGAAATCAATTAAAATTAAGATTTTTAAGTTAGTTAGAACTAGGGTTTAGTAGTCTATATCAGCAAAAGTGTTGTACTCCAATTGAGGGGGATTATTTTGATGAATAAAACTTTATTCAAAATATCTCAATGTTATAGTTCAGACTCCAGTCAACCCTAATTTCTAACTCATAGGGGCTTTAGTTTGCTTGGTACTCAAGCAGACCTAAGTGCTAACTTCTAAGTAACTATTTCTAAATACATTTCAACTCAATCATTTATGAGATACATACATCAAAATGGAACTCAAAGATTTTATTTTAAATTCTAAACATCATTTATGATTAATTTTGTACTAAATTTTGAGAAAATTTTCATTTTAATGTGCAAAATCAAATAATCTGTTAAAATAACATATTCTATTTTGTTGTAAAATAAAATTTTGATAATATTCATGATTGAAAATATTTGTTTCATAGTTGGAATAAAAATTAGAAAAGTAAGTATAAGCACAAGCACTATATAAAAAAAATTGGTAGGTTATAAATTTTCTTGTCTTTACTAACCATTGGCACAGTCAAAAATATTTAATAATTTTTTATATTTGAGATGTTAAATCACATGATGCTCATAACAGTGAAATTTCATGTTCAATAATATTTTTTCAAGTTTGTAAACTCGTGCAAATAAAATTTATTTACGAATAAAAAAAATCACCAGTTTAAAAAAATATTTACTAGTATAACACAATAATTTATTTCTTGTAATTGAGAACTTTTTTTTGGCATAAAATAAAATTCTAATCAATAATGATGCTCAATTGTAAATTCATCTTATTGATAGTAAAATTTGTTTTAAAAAAAAAAAAATCTTTTAGGCTGACCTAGACAACACACCAACGTCCAAATTTCAAAGTTTCAAACTTTAAAATTTGGATCCCAAATTAATATATATATATATATATATATATATATATATAACCAAAATGTCATACGAAGCACGTTGATATTGTTGGTTTTTCTTTTGACAAAACCCTCTTATTATAGTGCCTTTCACTTTTTCTTGCTATATATGGAAGCGTTGACATTCACATGCTTTTAAGGAGTTTAGTGTACTAAATATTTTACTTTGACTTATGATATCTTTGTGTTTTATCTCAATATGAAATTCAGTTACATGTGTATTTCCAAATAGTGGCAAGGACTATAGTGTATAAATGAACCAATGAGCCAAGGTGTTTATCTCAATATCAGTATTATTTTTAGGGAAAACTCAATATCAATATGAATAAATAAAAAAAATAACTGTTTTTTTTTTGTACCCAAAAAAAAAAAAAAAAAAAACTGTTTTTTCACTCAATCATTTATTAAAATGGAACCCAACTTTTTTATTAAAAAAATATTTAAAATCATTTATAATTGATTTTGCATTAAATTTCACAGAAATTCCCTCTCAATGTACAAAATTAAAAAAAAAATCCATTAAAAATAATTTTTTATTTATTTTTCCTACTTTATAATTTAGTTTTGACAATATTCTTAACTGAAAAGGTCAAATATTAGCTTTCCCCATAATCTATATTCAAATAAATATCATATTTATTATCTCATAGTATACGTTCAATATTCTTTTTAATTATTAAAAGGTAAAAAAAAAAAAAAAAAAAAAACCTATTAGCATTATCAAGTATATAATTTATTTTAAAAAGAAACAAACTCACAAAAAAAAAAATACTATTTTTTTATTTATAAATAAACAATAACAAAAACACTAAATAGCTACTCCATCTTAGCCACTCAATATTATGTTCTATGCTCTATTTAATATTCTTCTAACTTTTTGTCAAGTAGTAATCTATATATATATATATATATATATATAAACGAAGCCTCTGAAGCTCCCACAAATTTTCACGTCAGCACAATACTTAAATAAAATTATCATTTTTTTAAAACAAAATTATTTTTGTTTAGTCCAAACTTAACAAGAAGTGAAACCCTATCTCTCTAACAAGTCGAACTTAAACTCAAACTCAAACGTTGAAAAAAAAAAAAAAAAGCTTGAATAAATCCTATATTAAGATTATCCTAAACGTGGCTTTATTTGGATAAATATAAAAAATCATCAACTATTGATAAAGTTCCACTTCTTTGGATAATAGAAGAATTCTACTGCAACTTCTTATACAACAACATAGTAATTAAGATGCTTGGTAGGCATCATTATCATTTTTTTTAAACAAAATTATTTTTGTTTAGTCCAAACTTAACAAGTAGTGAAACTCTATCTCTCTAACAGGTCCAACTTAAATTCAAACTTTGCGAGGTTAATCATGAACACTATAAAATTATTAAAAGCAATGTAAACTCTAATTTTTTTTTTTTTTTTTTTTTTAAAGCTGAGCAGAGGTATGAGCTTTTCTTATGTTATTTTCTTCTCCTCCACTTTGTTTTAAAAAAAAAAAAAAAAAAAAACTTTTATGGTTTTTCATGTATTTTTTAAAAAGTAATTTTCATACATAAATCACCAAACTCTTTTTAGCAATTTTTTACAAGGTAAAAAAACTTGCAATAATTGAAATTATTCTTTTGAATGTAACCCATCTTTCTTTTATATTTCTCTATTATTTAGTCATATATATTTTGTTTTGTTTCAATAATTTCTCAGCAGTGAATCATCTAATTCTTTAATATTTTTGGTCTTTCAGAAGTTTTAATATCTAAAATTTTTAGGTAGTATCTGAAATTGTTTGATTTTTGTAAGCCATTGCACGTTCAAGCAATGGCTTCTTCATCAAATTGTAACACAAATTGAAGTCATACAAGAGCAAATTATGCAATGGTATAGTTTCTTCGTGCAATGGCTTCTTCATCAAATTGTAACAAAAATTGAAGTCATACAAGAGCAAATGGTATAATTTCTTAATCAATTTAAGATTTTATAAAATTATTTTATTCTACCTCACAAATAGGTAGGTTCCCGTGCATAGCACGGATTATCGACCAGTAAATAAATAAATTGGAAGCTAATGCTCTAAATCTTATTGATCCTTTGAAGAATGTAAATTCTATCCCTCACTAGAGTATCAAACTCATATCTGATTATATTTTGTATTTAGCTAAATCTTTAGTAAATGTTTCTTTCTCTTTTGTAAATATAGAGGGCAATATCCTTTCTCGTCTTCTTGCCCAATGGGTTGCTTTTGTATCTTGGTTTGGGCTAGTTCTCATCTCCATTCTACCTTTATTTTTGGTGAAAGCTTTAGATAAAGATAGTTCCAGGCCCAAATCTTTTTGTATTTCTCCTGTTTTAGGTTAAGTAATAAAGTATTTATTCAGCAAAAAAAAAGGTAATAAATAAATAAATAAAACCTCAAACAAAAGTTTAAGTGGAACGTGACAAAAGTATAGTAGCACCAAAATCTCAACGTCTCAAACTTTTAACTTATAAATACCAAAAAAACAATAGTGTCAACACATGACCGTTTTAGAATTCAGGCTTAATTATAACTTATTGTGCTAAACTTTATAAATATCTTATAACATCTTATAACCATTTCTTGTGCTGCTCTTGACCTAAGGCTTGTGTGAAGGGCAATAGAATAATGGGAGCAATTTATCAACACAATCATGCAAATCTTGAAAGACAGTTAGTTTTTGGCATATTGATGATGTCCATGATAAAGTGGTTTTTCAAGATCACATGATTACGATTGCTTTTAAATTATAAGTCACAGCATGATTTCCACGTAATATTAATCATATTATACCTTATAAAATATGGTGCAAAAATAATCTATAAAACATGCAAGTCATAAGGTAATCAAAAAAGACATGCAAGTCATAAGTAGTTTATCAAGGCTTTCTAAAAATAGAAAGTAGTCTATCTAATCTAAACTCGCACGAGCGAAGATAAAGGAATTTGCCTAGCTTATAATGGCTCTTCTTCTTTTTCATTACGCTTTCGTTCGTATAGAGGACCTTGCGAAAATCTCCAATACCCTCTCTTCTGCTTCGACTTTTCACTCGTTATCATCAGGTAATCCTACATTCTCTACTTTGTTTTCTTTTCTAAGACTATAGGGGGTTTAGAATGTTTCAGTACTTCCAATTTCTTTCATTCTAAACTCAAACCGTAGGCTTTCTGTTATGGGTTTTGCAATTTTTATATATTTTTTGATAGGAAGCTTATAATGGGTCTTGCAATTTGTACTTAGAAAGTATTTTATTCTTGAATGTGGGATGTTTTTCAAGCAGAATTTTTTTTCTAAATAACAATAAATATTAAAAAATTTAGTTAATTGTCACGTTTCAAAACAATGTTGAAAACTAGCATCTCGAGTGTCTAAAACTCGAGTTCCAAGATAAAACTTGAGTTTTTAAGTCTTGACCGCTGAAAATCGAGTTTTTAAAACTCGATTTCCAATAATTGACTAAAAATGCCGCTATAGGTCTATAAAACGTCACTATAGGGATTAAAAACGCCACTATAGGACTCCCTAAACCTGTACTTATAAAAATTTTGCAGGAAAACGCCGCTATAGGGATTTAAAACGTCACTGTAAGGCTTAAAAACGCCACTATAGATGAATTTTTTTGCAAAAACTCGAGTTTTAAAGACTCGAGATCTATGTGGCATTTTTTCCTGTCAAGTTCTAATATGGATCTCGAGTTTCTAAAACTCGAGATGCTACTTTCCTTTATTGTTTCAAACGTTGCCTAACTAACTATATACAATTCTTTTGCACTGCTATTTTGCACATTACCTCTTTTCAAGCATTAATGTTGCATTCATTTATTCCCACTTTTGGTAATATATATGTTTTGATGACATGAAACTCACCAAGGCAGTGCCCTTTTGGACTAATCTTGGAAGAATAAACCACGAATACATGACCTCACTTGCCAGAATCCTAGATCAGGTAATCTACAAAATCAGGTAATATACAAGTATTTGCAAAAATGTTAAGCTAATGTGCTTTGAGCTTAGAGTCTAATCATCACATCTAAGCTCATGTTATATGACATTGACTGATCACAGGTGCATTATGGCCCCTCGCCGTAGGCGTAAAGAATCTGCATCCAACGACTTTGATGAATATCGTTTCCATAATCTCGATGCCCAAACCTCATATCATGGTATCTTTTCCAAACGTTGCCTTTATCTGGAACGGGATGTCACCTTGTCTGAACTCCAATTCACTTGTATTCCTCATGTTTTCGAGTCTCGTGAATGGATTTCATTGACCTCTGGTTTTCCTGCACCTCCCACGAACCTTATACATGACTTTTACTCAAACATCCATAACAGAGTATAAGTGATTTTGAATCCGATGATGACTTGGATCAAGAAATTGATGAGGTTGCTAATGCTATTGCTGCTGAGTCCTGACCATCTACATCTGGTGCTCAGGCTGCTCAAGCAAAGCCCTTATCTAAACGTGCACGGCAATCTGTTTCTGATTCCGATGAAGACTTAAATCAAGAGATTGATGTGGTTGCTGATGTTGTTGCTGCTAAGTCCAAACCGTCTATATCTAGTGCTCAGGCTGCTCTGGCAAGGCCCTTATCTGCTACTGGGAGTAGTACACTTAGCTCAGTTCATCTCATGTAAAACGTTCAAACCACATTGTCTGTGATTCCGGTGATGACTTAGATCGAGATATTGATGAGATTGCAGAAGCTATGCTGCTGAGTCCAGACAGCATAAATCCGGTGATGCTCAACCTACATTATCTGATATGATGGATCTCCTGCAGCAGATTCTACCTCGCCTAAATCGTATTAAAAAAGATATTAAAGAGATTAAGGAGGGTCAGGCTAGAGCTCATTGAGACATCCCTTTCTCATGTCATAATAAAAGGGGGACTAGGTTCGGCTTTTTGGTTTCAGGGGAGTTAGGAGTTAATAATTTAATGATATATTTATGTTCTTTGTGAACTTGCTGGTTTTTGTACCTTGTGAATTTTGATGTTTAGTTATAACAGTCTTCTTTTGTACTTAAAACAGACTGTACCTTATACTCTTTGCTTCTTGTAGGTTCTGAATTGTAAATATACGTATCAATTTCTTTCAGACTTTTCTTTTTTCTTGATTTGGTCTAAAATAAGGAAGAATTTAATATTCTTTTGCTCAACCGCCGCTTTTATATACTTTCATGTAACTTTCAGGTGACCATGCTATTATTTATGTGTAATCGTGCAAGCAGAGCAAGAAATCTTGTACAAAAAATTGATGATCAATGAAGAGAGATAAGCAGCAAGAAATAAGCGAGAAATTTTTTTAAGCCAATGAATAGTTAGAATCAGAAGTGAAATTATATTTGTCTAATTCATGTACATGTATATAAGCTGTATGATTTTGTAATTGTTTACAGACAAAAATGAATGCCCTTGACAATATTTGGGCTAGTGGTTGAGGATGTTCAGAAGGGAAACTCTAGTCTTGACAATACTCCGAGAAAGGCATTCAAAAACTTCTTCAAGATCTTGAATGTTCAATTCCAACTTCCCGAGCCAGGTCTGTACATTATCAATAACCAAAGAGTAATCAGATTTGCTTGGCTTGTGACTGATGAGAGATTGCAATGCTTCATCTACCATCTCAAACTCATTTGCATCTGTTTCTTCACACTCACATGCCACTCTTTTGTGGTGAACTAGCTTGGAAACCAAAGCCCAGCTGCTTGACTTTGATTGCAACTTCGATTTAGCAATATAAGTCAACAGGGAGTCAAAGCCAGTTAGAGTTGCAGCTTCAAGGTCTTTTAACAGGCTAATAATGAGAATATCTTCAGTATTCTTGTAATTAAATTTATTTTTCATGCCCTCTAAGACCTTCTTCATTTCCTTTTTTACTCCCTTCCTTGAGGCCAAGTATTTCTCAACCTCCCCTGAGATCTCCATTTTATTGCCTGGTCTTCTGCGCAGAGTTGATTGGAGTTCACGTGTGCATTCCTTTGTTTGCAACAAGGCATCTCTTGCCATATCACAAATATCCAAGAGCCTGAGAGATCCATCCAACATCTCATTAACCAATTTCTCACATTGCTCTTGGGCAAAGGTTTGTGTGAACGGCAATAGAAGCAATTTATCAACACAATCATGCAAATCTTGAAGACCATTTAGCTTCTGGCATATTGACGTTAATGATGAAGAGGTTGCTTCAAGATCTCTCAATCTGCTATTTTGATCATTGAATTCGGAAATGAGAGGGTGTGTTCTAGTGGCATTCCTTCTATATATTTTTTGAGGTTAGGGGGACATGAGGAATCTCATCCTCCTGGATTATCGATCAGTCATAACATGATTGAGATTGGGATCTGGATCTGGATATAAACACACACTCAGCAATGTTTTTGCAATGTCTCCCTCTCACCAGTTCTCCAATTCATTAAATAAAATCTAAAATCACAGGAACATTTTCCCATAAGA
Organism: Quercus lobata; assembly: GCF_001633185.2. Taxonomy (NCBI): domain Eukaryota; kingdom Viridiplantae; phylum Streptophyta; class Magnoliopsida; order Fagales; family Fagaceae; genus Quercus; species Quercus lobata. The sequence goes on from NC_044907.1 coordinate 83,843,977, forward strand.
TAATCATATATACCATATGTTGCAAAATAATCTATAAAATATGCAAGACATGGGTGGTGTTGACGTACATTGAACCAGCTCTCCAACTCGCTATCTCAGCAATGTCTCCTGTAACCAGTTCCCCAACTCACATTCAATTGCTTTTAAATTCAAAAATCACAATGGAATCTTCCTAAATTTAATTAAATTATATGATATAACGAAGGACAAGAAAAGGCAATAGCCATTATACTTAGTCCACATGCCTGCCTTCCAGGCAGACAGTAGTTTATACCCCTCGTGCACACATAAATATCATTAATTGGTTAGCCATTATGCTTCTTAATGATTTAAGTGGTTAATCAATGTGATTGTTACATTTTTTTTGTGCCATAGGCAGACGAGTTCTTAACCAATGATGACCGAACCTCCAAGCTACCATATCTCTTTCCTCATTTCCTTCTCTCTCTCTAGTCGAGACCTCCTTGTTAGGGAGGATTATGTCTCCATTGGTCTTCCTAGTAGCTAAAACTCCATGAGATTTTGAAGTGGATTAAACCCAAGGTAAAATTCTAAGCTTTTATCTCAATTTCTTCTATAAGATCCTTTGGGTTTTGCTATTTAATGATTATTATGGTGAATACTTGATGGGTTTTGGTGAATAATGGAAGATTTGAGGGTTAAGATGATTTGGGTAGCAATGGTTTGGTTAAAATCTGAAAATTTCATATCATTTGAGAGTTTTTTTCTTTGATAAAAGGTTTTGGTTGATTAGTTTTCTAATGGGTACTTGAGGGTTGGTTTGCTAGATCAACTATATGGGTCTTCTTGTTGCATATGTTGATGTGAATTGATTTTAAAGTGTGTTTCCTTTGCATTTGAGTGACTTTGACATATGTGAATGTGGGCATTTGCTTGTCGCGTGCCTTGTGTTTGATAAATTGCCTATATGAGTTATGGGATTGAATTTCTTGACTCGTGTTGTGATGACTATTATATGAGATTGTTGGTTGCATTCATAGTTGTCATCATGTGCTAAAACATGTAACTTTGAGGTTAATCAAGTCTGAAAGTTTTTGGCATAGTATTAAGATTATAGTAATTTTTTTTGGGAATTGTAAATATGTCCCTGACAGATTTGAGTTAGCTGCAATACATGAGTTTTAATAAATTATAGAAAAATCATTTTGAGCTAAATTTTTGATGGTGGTACATACTAGACACATAAAGGTTTATCCCTATTTAATTTCAAGTTAATCGGATAACTTTTCATAGACCAAAATTTTTTTACAAAATGGCTACCCTACTATGTACTGAATCTGAAAATAAGACTAAAATGCTGAGAAATTGTGGAATTAATCCCAAGCCTTGGTTGATCTTATCTTAGCTTAAATATATTATTTAGCATCCAAAGAGATTCATGAGTATGCTATATTATCTTATGATGCACATTATTGCGGTAATGAATTTAAAATATTTTGGTTGTGTCAACACTATGAGTTTCTTGAATGCTTGTTTGGTTCTTGCTTGGGAAGGGTACTTGTCTTAGGATTGGCAAGCTAGACTTTAGGGCCTTTGGTTTGATTTTAGGGTATCATTATGATTTATGGAGATAAGTGTGATGGTACTTTGTGAAAGGCCTTGTTATTGATAGGTTTGATCATTATGTTTCTAGGTTCCGATATTCATGGTGATGGACCTAGTGACTGGGTCAGTTGATTTTGTGATGCCCAGTTGAGGTAAAATTGGTTGGCCTTCCGAGGTAAGTAGCTTTTTAATGGGATTTTTGGAAAATAACCATGTTACATAAAACATTTTTTTTTTTTTTTTTTTTTTTTTTTTTTTTTTTTGGGTTAAACACACTTTGGGAAATTGTTTATGGAAACTATGTTTCCCTAGAAAGCTTTATGTTGTAACTTTAATATATGTGATTATTTGTGAAAATGGCATCATATTTGGCAATGCATATGGGGAAATGCATGATTTGTTAGCATGGAAAAGATTAGCATCTTTGATTAAATTCTTGAGAATGAATTTTATTTCTTATTGCATTATTTGCAAAATTAAAGATGCTTTGATATTTGGGAAAATTGATACAAAATCTTCTTGACAAGAAATGAGTTTGAAGGCTTTGAGAACTTTGTGAATATTTTGGATATTTCAAAGATTTTTGTGAAACTACTAGAAATTGAACTGTGTTTTGATTTCATGTAAACTGTGAGTTCTTTATGTTTTTACCCTTGGGCTGTGACATGTGACTACCCGGTGATTACTTAGCTAGATACTATAGTTTGTGTGACCTTGGTATCTTAGCTAGATACTACACTTTAGGGTCTGTTTGGTTGGAGGAGTGGAAAAATGGGAGGATGGAAAATTAGTGGAAGGATGGAAAAGTGGGAGGATAAAAAATATTTAGTTTTCCCTCGTTTGTGTTTGGTTGGAGGGATGGAAAAGTAGGATGGTGGAAAACTCTTTTGTTTGGTTGAAAAGAAAAGTGGGAGGATAGAAAATGTAGTTTATATAAATTGACTATTATATCCTTGTTACATAATAGGTAAGAAATAGATTTATTTGTACTCATTAAATAATATAAAATTTACCAACAATTATATTTTTCAATGAAAAGTGTTACGTCTACAACATTTTTCACAATACTTTCACAACAAAATTTATGTGGAAAGATGTTATTAGTTCTAATTTGAACCCACCACTAAAATTATTTTTTTACTCACCAATATTAACTAATAACAATCTATTACTTAAAATTTATTATGAAAATATTATGGTAATATTTCTCAATTAGAATTTTTAATTCATTATATTATTTCTCCCTTCTCAACCTTCATTTCATCCATACTTTTTTTTTCCTTCTTTTTCTCCTCCACACAAGTTGTCCTTATCTCTATCCCCCTTCTTTTATTTTCTTTTTCTTCCTCATTCAAGAACATTCTAGCACTAGCAGGCGCAGCTCTAATTTCTCTTTCTATTTTTTTCTTTTTTTCTTTTTTTTTTCTCATCCAGCGCTCTCTCCCTTTTTTTTACTTGATTCCAGAACGGGGTATTTGTATAAAAGTGTCATGAGAACACTTTTCTCTCCAGTCTTTTCCTCTCGATTTGGGAGGATGAAAATTGTGGGCCTGGGAGAGAAAACTTTCTCCCAGGTTTTCCTTCCTCTACATTTTCCTTCTTTTGACAAACAGTGGAAAACCCTGTCTTCCACCCTCTTTTCCTCCCTCTATTTTCCATTCTCCCTATTTTCACCCCAACCAAACACAGTGTTAGGGCTCTTGGAAGGTGTTCTTTTTGTTGGTGAGTTTGTTGAGGTATGTATGTGTATGAGTTTTATTGGGGTTAGGGATATTGGCATGACTGATTGAAAGACAAAATATGAGGGACATGACCAAACCCCTTGGCAATTAAGCAAAAGCCCAATATCCAATATTTGGAGTTGGACCAAGCAAAAATTGACTTCTAGTCTATGTTATGCCCTGCACACAAAAATTAGCATTAGTCATGTTTGGTTGCTGAGAAAATATATAGGGAGAGAGAGAAGGATTTAGGTTCTCTTATTGAACCTCTCAGAGATCATATGAGGACTAAATATACTCTAGTATGAAAATCCAGAAAAACATTGCACAATGCTCATAAGTCCATTAAAAACCCAAATGTTTTTTGTTGGATTGGGACACATCGCACATGATTGATATTATTCATTAACATCTAAAATAACATTAATCAAGTTATCATCTGACTCTCTTCTTTAAAAAAAAAAAAAGTTATTTTCTGATACAAAACTAATGAAAGCTTCCAAAAGTTTTGTTGGGCCAAACTTAAAAGTTCTTTCAAGAAAGCTTGATCCACTACTTATATTTGGTCCTTTCCCTTGTTCTTGGCCCATTTCTCTCCAGGTTTCTTTCCTGCTGAATCTTCTCACTTGTAAGTTGTAACAGCGACCATTATTTCTTGCTCTGCAGCCCCATCTTTCCCAGTACTGCAAGACCATTTTTGCCTTCTCTTCCATAGTTCCTTGTGATAGCAAATGACACTATTGAAATTCCCATTGTTTGAACCCACTTTCCAAATAGTTAAAATCTAAACCCAAAAGGATTCAAGAGCTTTGTACAGTCAGGGATGGCCATGGACAAAGTTTTGATTAGACATGGCAAAACAGGCAGAAATTTGCTGACCTGACCCGAACTCAAGTTTTTTGCCCCGTATAAAAAAGGGCCAACCCGTGGCTTGCTTGTTTTTTTTTTTTTTTTGCAGGTCAACCTAACCCAACTCAACCCGTATTTTAAACCTTTTTCCCCCTACATGACAAAGTGCTAAGTGCATAGACATAAAGAAACAAAGCACTGTACAGACACTACCTAGCCATTTAATAACTGCCAATGGCAGGGGCCACTCCTCCATTTATTTAAAAATAAGTTAATTAAAAGAAAAAAATACAAAAAGCAAAAGCATTTACAACTATACGTCTACACTACTAAAAGTCTAACACTAAGTTAAATACAAAGTAGTAAAATTAAATACTATGACCAAGTTACTAACACTAAGTCTAACTAGCACAAAACAAAGAAAAGTAAAAGAAAATGTCCAAAAGTTCATATCATTAGTGAACTTTACATCTGAAGTGTGTAAACTTATAATATATACTTTTTGTGCTCCATAGAACTCAACCCAACCTGACCATTTGCCATGTTTAGTGTTGATTGGGAATACTTGAACCCGACCTAAAACTTTTAGGCATGTATACCTGAATCTTGATACCCGTTAAGCACTTATACTTGATTTCTACCCGAATTTTTATCAATGAATATATTCCCAAACTTGACTTTTTTGCGTTTTTTGGGGAATCTTTTAAAATAGTTTTTATAATAAAAAAATAATTAAAGATTGTTGTGTGGAGAGCTCAATACTAAAGACTAGCACCCCAAGGTGCAACATATTAATATTATGTAGTTCATTGATAATTAACCATAGATGGTAGAGGCATAGTCCTAGGTGAGAGAAAAAAGTTGCTGATAGGCTCCATTTTCCTACACCTATTCAAATTAAAGTAGCGAAAGAGTTTGAAACCTTATACAAAGACAGAAGAGCAAGTCACTTCCACAAAAAAAAAAAAAAAAGACTAAAGAGCAAGCCCTATAATCATTAATGTGAAAGTAAATACATTGAGTGCTATATCTTTCTTAAAAGAAGCAACAACAAGAGGCCAGTCCCTAAAAATCAGACTGAAATGTCATACACAGTTACTGGAAAACTAAATAAATATTACCAAGTTGAGGGCTACCACAACAAAATAACAGCGACCACTGGTTAATATCTCTATACAACAAAATTATATAACAGATCTTCTAAACAGTATGATTAAATCAACACTTGCTATTAGAGAAATAATTGCAACTAGCCAAATCAGCTTTATAATTATGTCCAGAGAATTTTAGAACTTTCAAAAGCCAATTAATATTTTATACAAGGTATAAAGACTTGTTTTTTTTATTTTTTATAAGTCAAATAGTACAATCTCTTCTAATATATTACACAAGGTATAATGGTAGTATATAGAAATACATAATTGTCTACCACATGTTAAAATAAGGCCCCGATTCCCCAAAGCTGTTGAGGGCTACCATAAGCTTTGGTTGGGCCAAATTTAAAGGTTTTTTTGGAGCAGGCTCAATCCATCACTTATATTCAGTTCTCGGCCCATTTATCTTCAGGTTTCTTTCCCGCCAATTTCACACTTTGTGACTGTGTCCCCCATCTTCTTGATTGTAACAGTGACAATTGTTTTTTTTATCTGCAGACTGCAGTGCCGCCCCATCTTCGGTAGTTATTCGTGATGGGGATCGCCATTCCGATAGACTCCTTTCGGAAAATCCCCATTGCCTCTTTGAAGCCACAAAAGGATTCATAAGCTTCTGTACAAATCATGGAAACTTCAGAGTCCATACCCACTTCTACACCTAGTCCAAAGGCAAGCCATGGATTTGGATCTATACCTCAGTAGAGTCGAAATCAATTTCATGCACTGTTAGTTGCATTCTTTGATGATCAACAAATGACCTTTAACAGACCAAGGTTCTCAAAGACAGAAACCTTCCTCAAAGACACAAAGGATTTTGGCATTATGATGTTTGCTTCCAAAAGCTTCTTATAGGAATTGCAGATGCCTGTTGAGAAATTCAAGATCCGATCAGTCATCAAGGGTGTGGAGGCACTATACTATCTACGAAGACCAAAGTAGAATATACAGAACAAATAAAGCAGTGGCACATAATGAAATGAAGGTAAGAAAATATATTTGTAATTACCAGACTTGCAAAATGAGTGGAAGTGCTCGCCGCTTCCATGTTTTCAATGGTTTAGAATATCTACAATAACTGGTTAGCCTCCCATAGATAACAAAACCAATGTAAAATTTGCCAGAAAATTTACAAATAAAAATTCAGTGACAACCAACACCTTGGTTTTTTGTTCTATATTAATGGAAATGAAGGTACCTTAGCATAAACTAATCTTAAGACAACTTCGAAAATGAAGGAATTCATCACAAATTTCTAGTACTTTCTCTAACTTGCTTCTGTTTTGAAAGATAAAAAAGATCAGAGAAAGGAGCACTGATATATTTATTTACATGAACACAAATGAAAATTCGATTAGGTGTTTGCTCTCTCAGACCTGAATAGTTTCTTTCCTCAATTTTTAAGCTCAGCAAACCATAAAACGGACAGTAGAGAGAAACATGGAAAAACAAAATGGAGAAGAAAAGGAAAAAGAAAGAATGAACAATCAGCTAATAAGGTATACTTCAAAGCAATATACTGGATCTATCATCAGCAATGAATTTTTACTAAAATTAAAGGTTGTTCCCACTGAAACACAATCAGGTGAACCATCTTGTCATACTAAAATTAACTTAAATCCAGATCAAACAAACAGAAATATGAGTTTATAGTTTCCCATTTCTATCTAAATTTCATGTCTATCCTATAATTAGTGTTTGTTTTGAAACACATTGAATGCTAGCAAGATATAAATTCAGGTTCCAGAGTGTCGTTTTCAATATTATACCTTCTGTTGGAAGATGTATTCTTACAAAAGGCTGCTTCGTTTCATTCAATATCTGCAACAAAGTCCCTCCTAAATAGCATAAGTCAGTCAACGTGTCTTCCTTATTAGCTTTTGTATTTCAGTTGACCTTCACACGTAACAAAGATAAGAAACCAAGACAAAAGTTTTTACTACCTGATGCCAGAATTTAGCTAATGTGACCATCTTTGAAAGAATCCAATAAATCAATCCAATGCTGGATCACTGGCCCAATTTGCATCCAACCTTCAATCATAAAGCATCTGAAAATTTGAAATGAAATTGAGTTAAAGTACAAATCTTTCTTTTTATTTATTTTTTAAATGAAAAGATAAACTACAAATCAAAGCCAAAATTTATGTGCTCTCACTATCAAGAAAAATTCCAAAAGAGACAAAATGACGGTCTTACTAGCTAGTATACTTTAGTATTCACCATGGTGGTATATCTTAAAGCTATGATTTCGAGCACAATGTGCAATACTGTCCAGATTATTCTTTATGCCAGGATTCATTGATGGCTGAAAGTAAAGTGTCAACAACAATTTTCAACCCGTTAGTCAAAATGGTGATAAGTCAACAGCATCCTGAACTATATCTCTTAAACTGTCAAGCTTGAAAATTGTCATCAGTACATACGAAGTTTAACATAAAGGTTGCATAAGAAGAAGACCAGGCTATGTGCATCAAACAGGAAACTAAAGAGTTAGCAAGCTGAGAGCTTAGAAAATCGCGAACATACTACATTAAGCAAGTTCTTTCTTAACAGCTTGTATCTCCCAGCTTGGTATTTGCTTTTCGTAACAAAGACTGCAAACCTGCTACTGTCAAGTACAAGTGCAGCCACTTCGCCTTTCTTAATACAAAGGACATGCCTTCACAAATTTTCTGATAAAGGACTATGGATTTCAACTAAGCCATCCCACCATAACAGCCTATTGCAATTTGGTTCCTCATTCAATCATTGCATAGAAAGCCAGAACCTCACCAGCAACATTCTCTTTTAGTATTTACTTCGATTGAAATTAGCACTTGCCATGCTCGACAGCAATTTGACTTGTATTAAGTTTAAATCAATATCATCACGGTGCTCAAAAGTGATAGATTGTAGAATTACTTTTGTCAACCTTACAATGTGAAACTCTTCAGAAACACAAACCCATGCTTTCAAATCAAAATAACTGTTGACATCATCATCATTGTACACTAGTTGGGCAAGAGTTGTCTTACCCAAACCTCCCATACTAACTATGGGAATCACAGAGAGTTTAGCATCTGAAAAAATCTGAGAGAAATCTAAATAGAATAGAGAGAATTTCATTGATCAAAAAAGAATACACGAAGTTAATGAATAAAATACACAGTGCTCTGTTTATATACACAGTGAACATAACTAACTCTCAAAAAAGTGGCGCCAAAGTTAGTTAGCTAAACTTCTGGAATTTACACGTGTCAATACTGACTAACTACTTCCTAGAATCACGGGACTCAAATCCTCAGCGCTCTTGAATGAAGAACTCGTGATGTGGAACTGCTTCAATTGCTTCCCAGACTTCAGTGCTACTCTGGTCAGCTATTGATGCATCCTGTGTGGCTTGGTCCCTGCACTGCCTATCAGCTAGTGCTGCATTCTTTACAACCCTCGTGGCTTGATCAATGCTCTTCACTTCAGCAGCAACTGTACTAGCCATCACACTTGTACCTTGTCTCATGCCACTCTGTCCTGCAATATGCCCTGCAGTATGCCCTGCATTTTTAACACTCCCCCTCAAGAGCACAGCTCTTGCCTTGTGACTTGACTTAGGTGGGGAAGGGTATTCTACTACATGAGCAAAGATATTGATTACACCCAATCTAGTGATCAATCTCAAGTAGTTTTCAACTCCTAAGGCTTTTGTAAAAACATCCGCCAATTGATTTTTGGTTGAGACATAGAAGGTCTTTAGTGTACCATCAAGAATCCTATTTCGTACAACATGGCAATCAGCTTCTATGTGCTTGGACCTTTCATGAAACACTGGGTTAGCTGCTATGTGAAGTGCTGCCTGGTTATCACAGTATAACAAAACAGGTCTGTCATGTTTAACATGTAAATCCTCTAATAAATGCAATATCCAAGTCAGCTCACATGTGGTTGTGGCCATTGCCCTGTATTCTGCTTCTGCACTTGATCTAGACACTATACTTTGTTTCTTAGATCTCCAAGACACCAAGGCATTACCCAAGAACACACAATAGCCTGTCAAGGACTTCCTTGTGTCAGGGCATCCAGCCCAATCTGCATCACAGTATGCCTTTAAGTGCAAATCAGAATCTGTGGGGAAGAAAACACCTTGTCCAGGTGTGCCTTTAATATACTGAAGTATTCTGGTAGCAGCCTTCATATGTGGTACTCTAGGTTGTGCCAAGAACTGACTAAGCCTATGTACTGCATATGTGATATCTGGTCTGCTCAAGGTTAAGTACATTAGCTTCCCAATAAGCCTCCTATACTGGCCAGGATTAGAAATCAGATCTCCACCACCTTTGGATAACTTCAATTGCTGCTCCATTGGTGTTTGAGTTGGTTTGCAACCTGTCATTCCAGTTTCTTCAAGAACTTCAAGAGCATATTTCCTTTGTGTTAAACTGATCCCAGTCTTGTTCCTTGCAATTTCCAAGCCTAAGAAAAACTTGAGTGATCCCAAGTCCTTGATCCCAAACTTCTGATCTAGCACTGACTTCAGAGAAGCAACACAATCAAGATCATTGCCTGTAATGATCATGTCATCTACATAGACCAGTATTGCAGTGAACAAAGAACCATTCCTATGAACAAATAGAGAATGGTCTGCTTGGGACTGAACAAAACCAAGCTATGTAATTGTTGCTGACAACTTTGTGTACCATTGCCGAGAAGCTTGTCTTAAGCCATAGATTGATTTCACCAGCTTACAAACTTTAGGAGCAGATGCTGCTTTAGGAACTGAACACTCCCCCTTACTGTGAAAACCAGGAGGCAAGACCATGTAAACCTCCTCATCCAAATCCCCATGAAGAAAGGCATTATTAATGTCTAATTGATGTAAAGGCCAAGACTTAGCAGCAGCCAAAGCAAGCAAGACCCTTACTGAAACAGTCTTAGCAACTGGAGAGAAAGTCTCTAGGAAATCAAGGCCTTCTCTTTGGGTATAACCTTTAGCTACCAATCTTGCTTTATACCTCTCAACACTGCCATCAGGATTGAGCTTGACTTTATAAACCCATTTGCAGCCAATGGGAAGCTTACCAGGAGGTAAAGTAGTCACATCCCAAGTGTGATTTGTCTCAAGAGCTTGAACTTCCTTGTCCATGGCAGCTCTCCAAAGAGGATCTTGAACTGCCTGGGAGAAGCTCTGAGGTTCTTGAGGACTAGAACCAACTGTCATGAGGTAAGATTGGTAACCAGGTTCCAAGTGAGAGTAGGTGATGCACTCAGCCAGATCATAAGCAGCACCAGGAGCAAATGCAGTACAAGCATAATCCTGCAAGTATGCAGGAGGTCTAGTGTCTCTAGTTGATTTCCTGAGAGGCACTGGAGAAGCTGGTACAACTGGTGGAGAAGAAGGGACAGCTGGAAAAGGAACCTGACTAGAACTAGGTGAAAGATCAGCAGACATGGAAGAAGAAGTAATGTTATTGTGAACAACAGGATCAGTAGAAACAGAAGAAGGGAATAAGGCATTATCAATTTCATTTGGAACAAAATCAGGAACACTAATGGGAGTGACAAAGGAATCATTACCTGCTGAAGAAGAGGGAGCAACAACATCAACACAAGAAGGAATGGAATCTGAAGCATCAACAGAAACAGATGCAAAAGGAAAGGAATGTTCATGAAAAACAACATCCCTAGAGAGAAACACACTTTGAGTGGCTAAGTCAAGAACCTTATATCCTTTTACCCCAAAAGGGTACCCTAAGAACACACATTTCTTTGCTCTTGGGGCAAACTTTGTTCTATGATTAGAAAGTGTAGAAGCAAAACACAAGCAGCCAAAGACTCTCAAATGTGAATAGGAGGGTGGAGAACCAAACAAAGTTTCAAAAGGAGTGTGATTGGATAAAACTGAAGATGGAGTTCTATTTATCAAGTAAACAGCTGCAAGAACAGCATGACCCCATAGGTGTAAAGGCAGGTGTGATTGGAACATGAGAGCTCTAGCCACATTTAAGATGTGTTGATGTTTCCTCTCAACAACACCATTTTGTTGAGGAGTTTCAACACAGCTCAATTGATGACAAATGCCTTGCTTAGCAAAGAAATCCCTCATGAGAAATTCTGTACCATTGTCAGACCTAATGGTCTTGATCTTTTTAGAAAATTGAGTTTCTACCATGGTACAAAAGGCTTCTAGAACAGATTGGGTTTAAGACTTATGTTTTAAGAGATAAACCCAAGTACACCTTGAGCAATCATCCACAATAATCAAGAAATATTTGCAATTATCAATGGTGGACACAGAAAAGGGACCCCATAAGTCACAATGTATCAAATCAAAACAAGAAGCAGAAATTTGAGAACTTTTATTGAAGGGTAAACGTTTTTGTTTTGCAAGTGGGCAGATTTCACAAGTAAGATCCTCAACTGAAGTACAAAGTGGTTCACCATTATTCCTAATTGAAACTAATTTGGCATTAGACAGATGTCCTAATCTAGAATGCCATACATGAGTGCTAAGAACAGAAGGTAATGCAGCAGAAAAGGAAGCAGCAGAAATGGAAGCAGATAGTGAAGTGGAGTTGCTCCTTTCCAGCAGGTAGAGTCCATTGCATTCCTTACCCAGACCAAGTGTGCTCCAATGAGCAAGGTCCTGGATAAAGCACAATGTCCCAAAGAAGATAAGACAGCAAGAAATAGATTTGGCCAACTGACTGACAGAAATGAGGTTAAAACTGAATGATGGAACACATAACACATTGTAAAGAGTAAATTTGTCTGAGATCCTCATAGTACCAACGTGTGTGACTAAAGCTATCTCACCATTTGGCAAATTAACATGAGTATTTAAGACAGTGGTGATAGAAGTAAAGCAAGTGACTGAATGAACCATATGATCAGTGGCACCTGTGTCTATGACCCAATCAGTGGTATGGAAACACTCTTTATCAACTATTTTAGCAGAAAATATAGAGTGCTGCAAGGTAGGTTTGAAAGAAAAGCTGGAAGCAGTACCTGACATAGTGTCAATGAAGTTGGAATTGTTAAGGGCTGATGAGAGAGGCACACCAGTTGCAGCAGGCACACCATGAGTTTCAGTAGTCAAACCAGAGACACTTCCACTTGTACTAACAGATGCAGCATGATGTTTTTGACCTTGATCAAAGCCTGGTTTGAAAAAAGCAAGGAGCTGCTCACACTGTGCCTTAGTAATAGGACATTGAGCAGATGTATTCTCTGCATCAGTTCCTTGTGGAAAGGAAACCTGATTAACATTGAACTTCCCCTTCTGCTTATAACCTGGTGGATAGCCATGGAGTTTGTAACACTTGTCCACAGTGTGTCCAAGCATGTTACAGTGGGTGCACAAGGGTCTTTCCTTCTTAGGTCCAGCCTTGTTACCAGAATTCCCTTTGGCATTAGCATACATTGCCACTGAATCAGGTTTAGGAATGTATGCAGAACCATTACCATGACCAATTCCTTTATGTGCCTCCTCTTGAAGAATCAAGGAATACACCTTGCTCATTGGTGGAAATGGCTCAAGCATGAGAATGTGACTCCTCACAGTCTCAAAATTCTCATTGAGCCCCATTAGAAACCTCATCACATAGGATTTCTCATGAGCAATGCTGAGTGTCTTCATCGCACCACAAGTACATGCTGGCAAGGGTTCATAATGAAGTAGTTGATCCCAAAGTTTCTTGAACTTAGAGTAATACTCAGTCACTGACAATTGACTCTGAGTTATCTGTGAAATTTCTTGTTGAAGGTTATAAATCTTTGGTCCATTTCCTTGAGAAAATACACGTTGCAACTCAAGCCACATCTCCCTTGCAGTCTCACAATACATAATGCCACTTGACACATCAAAATGCATTGAATTGATCAACCAAGAAAGCACCATTGTGTTACAGCTTTCCCAATCCTCATACAATGGAGAATCATCTTCAGGTTTCTCAATCTTTCCATTTACGAAGCCTATCTTCTTCTTGGCAGTGAGTGCCAGAACCATAGCCCTAGACCAAGATTGATAGTTCCTCATTCCCAACAATGGCTGTGTGACCAAGATATTGCCTGGATTCTCACTTGCACTTAACAGAAAAGGATTGGGTGGATTGCTCTGTGTATTAGAACTTGAGACTGGTCGCATGGATTGAGGTTGTGTTGAATCAGAGTGATCATTTCCTTCAACAGAAGCCATGAGTGATCTTCAAAGCTTGAACAACAAAAGAAACTTCAATGAAAAGAAGAAACAGAAAGAAATTCTCGAACGATTTCTCAGCAGAAAAAAAAAAACGAGGAAATTTTCTTGAGGAAAATTTCTGTTTGGAACGAAAGAAAACTTCTGGAACCAAACCAAAAACTAGGAAATCAGTGTAAACTGTGCTAGCCGCTCTGATACCATGAAAAAATCTGAGAGAAATCTAAATAGAATAGAGAGAATTTCATTGATCAAAAAAGAATACACGAAGTTAATGAATAAAATACACAATGCTCTGTTTATATACACAGTGAACATAACTAACTCTCAAAAAAGTGGCGCCAAAGTTAGTTAGCTAAACTTCTGGAATTTACACGTGTCAATACTGACTAACTACTTCCTAGAATCACGGGACTCAAATCCTCAGCGCTCTTGAATGAAGAACTCGTGATGTGGAACTGCTTCAATTGCTTCCCAGACTTCAGTGCTACTCTGGTCAGCTATTGATGCATCCTGTGTGGCTTGGTCCCTGCACTGCCTATCAGCTAGTGCTGCATTCTTTACAACCCTCGTGGCTTGATCAATGCTCTTCACTTCAGCAGCAACTGTACTAGCCATCACACTTGTACCTTGTCTCATGCCACTCTGTCCTGCAATATGCCCTGCAGTATGCCCTGCATTTTTAACAGCATCACTAAATTCACTACTCATCAATAACTTGATGATAGTCATTTTGTCCTCATCCCTGCCAGAAGTATGGTCTTTGTTCACCAGAGTAGTGGGCACCCTTGATCTTTCGGTTCCAATCCTTCCCCCAGTGCTTCCTCTCAAACCCAAATCATTCTTTTCTGTCACAATTCTTTTGTCTTGAGTCAACATCTGCAATCTTGGACTGCATCAACCTAGCAAAACTTTGATTCGAACCAACCCAATTATCGAAGATCTTCCGTACCTTACTTTTGTGGGGTTCTGGGTTCAACTCACGTCGCAAATCTTCAGTCAGACTGTAGGCATAATGGTGACAAAGTTGATTTTAAAAGTGGTCGTTTCACTGATGTAGACAATCTTTTTCATCCCCACTATTATAGTATTCCAGACACAAATCTTGCCATCAATGACTGTAAAGTTAGTTGCTGGAACAACTGTAGCTTTGTGGCTTTTTATTATCTATATGAAAATGCAACAAGATGCAAATTTTGGACAAATATGACGAATTTCATTCCTGAAGATTCAACAAGATCAGAACGTCTCTATATCATAACGCCAGAGACTTCAAATTTAGCGAATCCCAATAATACAACGCCAGTGCCTTCAAATTCAACGAATCCCAATAATATAACGCCAAAGGCTTCTCAGAGTGGTATGTTTACTAGTTTTTTGTCCTACATGAACGATACAAATTCTCCTAACTGTATCAAACAAGTTAATTGTAATATGAGATAATCTCAAGGTTAAAACTCAAACATAATAATGTATTTATGAATAAGTTTGTTAGCATAAGACTTGATATATATATATATATATATACACACACGGATTTTTTTTAAAAATAACTATAAATCCGAAACAATATTATTAGTTGGGCAACTTTCCAAACTATTTGCAATTCGAGTCTAATAGACTCGATTTTGCCATTTAAAAATGCACTTGAAAATCGAGTGTGAGAAACTCGAGTTTGAAAATCGAGTGTATCACACTCGATTTCCAAGTGTATTTTTAAATAGCAAAATCGAGTCTATTAGATTCGAATTGCTAGAAATCCAAATAGTTTGGAAAGTTGCCCAACTAATAAAATAATTTGAAGGATTTAGTTATTTTTAAAAAAAATCCTACACACACACTAGAAACAAACACACATACACACACAAAAGGGATAGAGAAAAGAAGTTTTAACACAAAAGCAAACCACAAACTCCGTTCAAAAGTCATAGTATAAGTTTGAAAAATGAGTTTATAAAATATCAAATTATTATTTATAATTTATTGATGATATAAATAGTTTATTTTTAGTGATTATATATGATTTTTAAAAATATAAGTTTGGTGAATTTAATATTTATAAGTTCATAAATATAAATAATTCTATCCAATTAATTCAAATTATGTAATTTACCTATTTTTTAATTATGGATAAAATATTATTTTCAACACTAAAGTTTGTATGGATGTCCTAAACATTTAAAAAAAATTGTTTTTCATTCATATACCATTGAGAGCATTATACTGCTTTTTAAAAAAAAAGGTTTAAAAAATTTTCAAGATTTTTAGGGATGAAAAAATTATATTTTTAAAGTATAAGGATAAAAAGTATTACATTTTCAATAGATCTAAGGACAAATATATATATATATATATATATATTTAAAGTTTAGAGGTGAAAATCGAGATTCATGCAAATTATAATGATAGAAATAACCTTTTAACCTTTAATTATTAATTATCATTGATTTGTGATGAGATAAGAATCTTTAAAGATGTGAACAAGCTCAAATTTGTTCAACAAAAAAAAAAAGAGGTTGAACATAAAATTAATTTGTTGATGAATTCAAAAATTAATTTGCATTCAAAATAAAATTAGATGGACAATTCTAATTTAAATTAATTAGGCTTGACTCATTTACAACTCAAGAGAGATAGAGAGAAAAGAATCAATATAACAATCGCCACTTACAAAATTGGTAGTTGGGTAATCAACCTTGTGTGATGTATCCAATTTCTATGATTTCTAAGTCCAAAAAAATTGTGAGATATGCATGGATCAATGTACAGAAACTTTGGCAATGGAAATATTTGTTTAAATTTTCTGTTGAGGAAATTTAGATAGATTTTTTTTTTTTTTTTTTTGGGAGGAGTATTATACCATGTATTTAAATTTAAAATAGTTATTTAACATATAACTATCTATTTAGTATGATAATTTCTTAGGAAAAGATATTTGGTATCAAATGGTATCATGTTAGCGTTATCAAAATCCAATAAATGTAAGACATGTCAGCAAAAAAAATAAGCCACTAGCAATTGAAATACATGTGTTAATAGGTAGTTATTTTTGCACACATGTCTCTCGTTTATTGGATTTTGATACGAATGACGTAGTATCATTTGATACAAAATACTTTTTCATTTCATAGAACCTATTTATTAAAGACAGTATCTACTCACCAAAAAAAAAAAAAAAAAATTCTACTAAAAATGATATAAATGTCGTCACCTTCCAACAATTAACAACTAAGTTTTGATAAAACATTGTCACAACATTCAAATTTTCGCAATAAATGATGATATATGTTACAATTGAAACTCTTCGTCAAATTAAATACCTACAACCATTTACAATGAATATTTTGTTATTCATACTTCCTTTTTATCATTTTAATTTTTGAGCCTAACTACGATGCTTAGTTTACTTAATTTTTAATAAACACCTTTTTAATAAAGAAAATAAAAAAATAAATAACAAAATAACAAAAGACATATGTCATTGAAGTTTTGATTAAATAAAATTATAAATTTAGAAGATTTAAACCACTACTAAATTAGTGTTCTCTAGGTAACAAATAGAATACCATACATCACCATCTTTACTTTCTAAGTATGACTAACACATAAAACTCAAAATACACAAAGAAAATTTTTGAGATATTAAAATTTAATAAAGAATTTTAGATATTGCAAAATGAAATATTCTATGAATCATAAGATTTTGTTAGTGTTTAACTAAGAGAGTAACAGTAGGAACTATAAAATTGTGTACAAAATATAAAGAAGGAAATTATTCAATTTTAAAGTTGAGAGATAAAACTATCCCAAACATAAAGGGGAAAAGTATTTTTTTCCATGATATTTTTTTGTTAGTAAAACTATGTGTCTTTAAATTTAAACAATGTGTTCAAAAAATAAAAAAGTTAGCCCAAGAAAATTGTCCACAAAACTATGAATTTCAGCTCAACCAATTGGCTAAAAAAAAAAAGTCAAGAACACAATAAAATGTCACAATATTTTCTCAATACCTTTATTTTAGCTATGGAGAGCCCTAATATGATATTTTATAATTTTATTTTAGAATAATGCTACATCCACAATATTGTCACAACAAATCTTAGATGGTAAATTGTTATTGATTTTTAATTGGGACAACCACTTTAAAATATGCATTTAATGAAAAACAACAAACAAAAAACCAACAAAAGAAAATTGTGAATGAGACGGTGAATTTTTACTTACCAAATTTGACTAAACCAAAAAAGAAGTTTAACAACACCACAAAATGTCACAGTATTTTCGTAGTACCTTTATTTTCAGCCATGGCAAGTTTCGGCCTGATATATTATTATTTATTTTATAGAAATGTAATCTCTATAATATTTTCATAAAAAATTCTAGTTGACAAGAAATTATTGATTTTAAAATGAACCCACAACTAATATCACTTTTTTATCCATCAATAGTAACTTACCTATGATTTGTTATGAAATTAATGCGAAAATGATGTGGACTTAGCATTTTTTTATTATTTGATCTATAAGAAACTAAGATCTCAACAATTGAGAAAATATTGTGATAACAACAAGTGTTACAACATTTTCATAAAACATTTATTTTCAGTTGTAGTTGGTCACAGTCTCATATTTTATTATTTTAATTATTTCAACTTATAAGAAATTGACAACTCAATAATTATGAAAATATTGTGAAATTTGTTGTGTCAGTATAACAATATATATGCAAGCTCATATAAATTTTTTTTTTTTTTTAAAAAAAGAGCACAAACTGATGAAAAAAAAAAACGCACACCAATGAAGTGATGAACAGTACATATTGATGTGCCATAGTTTTTACACATTCACCTAACAAGTGTTACAACATTTTCACACCATTTATTTTTAGTTGTGGTTGGTCACAGTCTAATATTTTATTATTTTATTTCGACCTATGAGAAATTGATATCTCAATAATTGTGAAAATATTGTGAAATTTATTGAGTCAGTATAACAATATATATAACAGCTCATATAAATATTTAAAAGAAGAAAAAAGTACAAAGCGATGACCAAAAAAAAAAGCACCATAGCTACTGTAGCTACCATGCCAATTGAACAAACCAAAGAATCACTATTTGTGCATTGGCGCTTTTTATAAATTGAAATGGAAATTTTATTTATTGTAATCAAAATAAATTTAAATTTATTTTGATTACAATAAATTGTCATTGATTTTCTCAACAAATTGGCTAAAAAGGAAAAAGTCAAGAACACAATAAATGTCACGATATTTTCTCAATACCTTTATTTTAGCTATGGTGGGCCCTGATATGATATTTTATAATTTTATTTTAGAGTAATACTATATCCACAACAAATCCTAGGTGGTAAATTGTTATTGATTTTTAATTGGAACAACCACTTTAAACTATGCATTAAATAAAAAACAACAAACCAAAAACCAAAAACCAAAAAAAAATTCACATGAAACAATGAATTTTTGCTTACCAAATTTGACTAAACCAATAAATAAGTTTAAGAACACAACAAAATGTTACAATATTTTCACAATACTTTTATTTTCAGCCGTGGTAAGTTTCGATCTGATATATTATTATTTATTTTATAGATATCCTATCTCCATAATATTTTCATAACAAATTCTAATTGGCAAATAGTTACTGATTTTAAAATGTACCCACAACTAATATCACTTTTTTATCCATTAATAGTAACTTACTTATGATTTGTTGTGAAATTAATGTGAAAATGTTGTGGACTTAGTATTTTTTTATTTGATCTATATGAAACCGAGATTTCAAAAATTGTGAAAATATTGTGATAATAACAAATGTTACAACATTTTCAAAAAACATTTATTTTCAGTTGTGATTGGTCATAGTCTCAGATTTTATTATTTTATTTTCACTTATAAGAAATTAACACTTCAATAATTGTAAAAATATTGTGAAATTTGTTGTGTTAGTATAACAATATATATGTAAGCTCATAAAATTATTTTTTACAAAAAGAGCACAAATTGATGACTGAAAAAAAAAAAAAAAAAAAAAAAAAAAAAAAAATGATGAACAGTACATATTGAACAAAAAAGTACCATAATTTTTACACATTCACCTAACAAATGTTACAACATTTTCACACAATATTTATTTTCAGTTGTGGTGGGTCACAATCTAATATTTTATTATTTTATTTCGACTTATAAGAAAATGACATCTTAATAATTGTGAAAATATTATGAAATTTGTTGTGTTAGTATAAAAATATATATAACAGCTCCTCATATAAATATTTAAAAGAAGAAAAAAACACAAACCAATGACCGAAAAAGAAAAAGGAAAAAAAAGAGCACCATAGCTACTATAGCTACCATGCTAATTGAACAAACCAAAGAATCACTATTCGTGTATTGATACTTTTTATATATAGAAATGGAAATTTTATTTATTGTAATCAAAATAAATACGGTAGCATTTCATATAGGGAATCCATATTACCCTTTGGCATCCGGGTTCTTAGGAATCTTGGTGCCCACAAATATGAGATTCTTATATTTAGTTTATTCCTATGAATTTTATGTGAATTTTCTTATTCTTTCAAAAATATCCTACTAAGATTTATAAACACAATATCAACTGTGTTTTTCAACAATATTTTGACTGAACATGTTCTGCCATATTGCTTGTTAAGTGCTCAAACTTGGAACTTTAGGCAATTTGACTAAGTCCAATGCATGCTTTGGAACCTTTCGCCTTTCGGTAGACAATTGAAAATGGTCATCGTCTAGTAGAACTGTTGGCAACATTGTTGTAGGCAAATTCAGCACGTGCAAGTGCTTTTTCCCATTGCTTTGGCTTATCCTAGCAAATACTACGAATTAAATTCCTCAGATTTTTGTTCATAACCTGTGTCTATCCATCAGTTTGAGGATGAATTGTACTACTCTAATACCACCTAACGCAAAACAATAAGCTATATATTGTTGTAGCATAGTGAAGCCTTGACGAATCAAGGAAAAGTATACCTGGATTTGAGAAATACTTAGAAAAATATTTTGTTTTAGTCTATTAAAACTAGTCTAGAAAAAAACAAACAATACATATAGCTTTTAGCGTTTCAGAAAAAATTATAAATATTAACAAATAAAATATCTAAATTTGTGTCTCAAAATAGTAACAAAGAAAAAAATTTATATGAAGACAAAATATTAGGGAGACATTACCCTTTATTACAAAATATAAAGTGGCAACTTACTATTCCCCAAAATAAGGGTGAATATGTTGGTTTAGGCGTTTAGCTGTTGAAATGGTAGATTAGAAGTTTTGGAAATTAGAAAAAAGAAAAAAAAAATGACATGAAGAAGAGAGCTTCTCTTCAGTTTTGGGGCTACGTACGGGTTAAGGACTTCGGAAATTAATATGGTATTCCAAATAGATAGATTTGTGTTGCTTCCTAGTCCAAGCACAGCAGTAAAAATTATTCATAGCAGAGTTCTAATTAGAGTTTTTAGCTGTTGATTTATCGTGATAAAGAGTTCTCATTGAAAAACTTTTAGACTTTTCGAAACATATAGCAAATCACGGTTATAAAGTGTTTGAATGTTGTTACACACTTACACTTGTAACTTGTTTAGTAACTAAATTGATATATAGTTTTTAGATGTTAGGAATAACAAAAGATGGCATAATAACAGTAATTTGTCTTTTAAAACTATTTAGCATAAAAAATTGTAATAAGTATTATTATTATTCTACTTCTCAAAAAAAAAATGTATTATTATTATTCTTTAATTTATAAATTTAAGTGCTAATCATTTACTGTTATTGCAATTTTGTAGTATTTTCATTAATCCATTGTTTTCCTAAAAGTTAATTTATAAATTTTATGTGTGACATTTTTAAATTATAGAGCTATTTTTTATTTTTTGTCCAATTTAGTTTTAAAATAATTTTCTTCCCTGATAAATTACTGATTTTTCCAAGAGTTTAAGTTGTTAAAAAATAATGAAATTAATCATTTAACTATAATTTTAACATCTTTGTATCAAGAGCAGCATTGAAAAGTTTGATGTTGCCAGGTTAAAACAAGGGAACAATATTAGCCGTCTAATAGATAAAATTGTACTTATATAAGATGTATCATGTTAAAATTCTACTGCTTTATTGATTGGAAAGAAATTATTTATAAGAAAAATATGCAAAACAGACCACCACGCCAAGAATCCGAATAAATGCTTTATTATTAGTGCTCAACACATTTTGGAAGGCAAACCATTATTAATTCCACCTTATGGAATTAGCTTAATACTATGTCAATTCTCACCCAAAAAAAAAAAAAGAAGAAACAAGAGGAGGCAAGCTTAATATTATGTTAGCAAGATATTTCGAACACCATTTGGGCCCAACTCCCTCTGGCCCGGTTCACCAGATGGGTTTACTTCTACAAAGCTTGTGCACCTCTTCAGACCCGTGTTGGTGGAAAAAACACTGTTTACACTTGGTTGGAATTAAAGGTTCACCAGGTGTTCTTTTTGTTGGTGGGTTTGTTGAGGTATGAGTTTTATTGTGGACCGTGGTTAGAGGTGCTGGCATGACTGATTGAAAGAGCCAATATTTGGAGTTGGACCATGATTTGGATCCTAGAGGAAGCAAAAAATTAAAACAAATAAAAAGATTGACTTCTAGCCCATGTTATGCCCTGCACACAAAAATTAGCATTAAAAGTAGTAAGAATACCTCAATTTCAACTCTAACAGACCAAGGCCTAGCCTCAAAAACCTTCATTTTATCTACTTCGTATTGAAAAGAGAGAACAAATTCATTGAAATCCACTACTGTAATATCAAAGTCATAATACATCTCTCAAGCAGCAACATTATTATACATCTCTCAAGTAGTAAGAATTTTCACCATTGAACAGTCTGAGTCAGGATTTCAAAGACTGCAAGTTCCATCATTACCACGATCTGAAGCTGTATAGTAAGCCTAATATGCCTTCTCATTAATATACATGCTTAAAGGGATAGATATTACAATTTGCAACCAGGTCAAGCTTGATAGGTAGTTTATGATCCTCAGAACTGACGGGCAGGAAATTCATAGAAGACACAAAAGGATTTTGGCATCATGGTGTTTGCTACCAAAAGCTTCTAATAGGAATTGCAGATGACAGTTGAAAAATTCAAGATCCAATCAGTTATCAAGGGAGTAGAGGCACTATACTATTTACAAAGACCAAAGTAGAATATACAGAACAACTAACGCAGTGGCACATTATGAAATGACGATAAGAAAAATATTTTTAATTACCAGACTTGCAAAATGAGTGGGAGTGCTTCGCCATTTCCATGTTTTCAATGGTTTAGAATATCTACAATAACTGGTTAGCCTCCTTTAGATCGCATAACCAATGTAAAACTTGCCTGAAAATTTGCAAATAAAAATTCAGTGACAACTAAGACCTTGGTTTTTTGTTCCATACTGCTATGCGACATTTACGGAAATGAAAGTACCATAGCATACACTAATCCAAAGACAACTTTGAAAATGAAAAAAAAAAAAAATAAAATAAAATAGAATTATCACAAATTTCTAGTACTTATCTCTAACTTGCTGCTGTTTCGAAAGATAAAAGAGAAAAGAAAGGAAAAAGAAAGATTAGGTGTTTGCCCTCTCAGACCTAAATAATTTCTTTCCTCAATCTTTAAGCTCACTAGAGATTCAAATTGGGCAAACCATAAAATGGACATTAGGGAGAAACAAAGAAAAATAAAATGTAGAAGAAAAGGAAAAAGAAAGATTGAACAATCAGCGAATAAGGTATACATCAAAGCAATATACCAGATATATCATCGCCAATGATTTTTTACTTCTTAAAGATCATATAATAAGAGGAAAGGTTGTTCCCACAAAAACACAATCAGGTGAACCAACTTGTCATACTAAAATTAACTTAAAATCCAAATCAAACAAACAGAAATATGGATTTATAGTTTCCCATTTCTATCTAAATTTCATGTCTATCCTATAATTAGAGTTTATTTAGAAAAACATTGAATGTCAGCAAGATATAAATTCAGGTTCTTGAGTGTTGTTTTCAATATTATAACTTCTGTTGGAAGATGTATTCTTACAGAAGGCTGCTTCATTTCATTCAATATCTGCAACAAAGTCCCTCCCAAATAGCGTAATTTAGTCAATGTGTCTTCCTTACTGATTAAATTTTGTATTTCTGTTGACCTTCACAGTTAACAACGATAAGAAATGAAGACAAGGTTTTACTACCTGATGCTAGAATTTGGCTAATGTGACCATCTTTGCAAGAATCCAATAAATCAATCCAATGCTGGATTACTGGCCCACTTTGCATCCAACCATAAATCATAAAGCAGCTGAAAATTTGAAATGAAATTGAGTTAGATAAACTAAAAATCTTTCTTCTTGTTTTTTAATGAGAAGATAAACTACAAATCAAAGCTAAATTTTCCGTGCTCTCACTATCAAGAAAAATTCCAAAACAGAGAGAAAATGATGGTCTTACTAGCTAGTATACTTTAGCATTCAACGTAGTGGTATATCTTAAAGCTATGATTTTGAGTACAATGTGCAATGTTGTCCAGATTATTCTTTAATCCAGGATTATTTGGTGGCTGAAAGTATAGTTTCAACAACAATTTTCACCATTAGTCAAAATGGTGGTAAGTCAACAGCATCCTAAACTATATTTTTTAAACGGTTGAGCTTGAAAATTGTCATCAGTACATACAATGTTTAACATAAAAGTTGCATAAGAAGAAGACCAGGCTTTGTGCATCAAACAGGAAACTGAAGAATTAGCAAGCTGAGAGCTTAGAAAATTGCAAACACAGTACATTAAGCAATGCCTTTCTTAATAGCTTGTATCTCCCAGCTTGGTATTTGCTTTCCATAACAAAGCAGCAAACCTAAGAGCTACTGTTAAGTACAAGTGCAGCTACTTTGCCTTTCATAATACAAAGGACAAGGCTTCACAAATTGTCTGATAATGGACTATGGATTTCAACTAAGCCATCCAACCATAACAGCCTATTGCAATTTGGTTCCCCATTCAATTATTGCATAGAAAGCTTGAACCTCACAAGCAACATTCTCTTTTAGTATTTACTTACATTGAAATCAGCACTTGCCATTCTTGACAATCAACAAATTGTGTCCTATAGCAAACTGGATTGACAGCCTTCCCTTCAACCACGCCCTCACTGCTGCATTTCTGAATTTCCCATAGAGTTACTAGCCAAAAAAAAGCCCTAAGAGTGGCTTCAATAACAACAATAATAGAAGAAAAAAATCAGCATCCCACACAAATAGAGAGCCAATTAATAATGGAATTTGGTTCAATAAATTCAGTAACTGTGAGATCTTATCCAAACTAAATGGTTCTTGGATTCTAATAAAAGAGTAGAAATATGCAAATTTGATGGAATGGTCAAGATTATTAATAAGGTTGGTGGTACAGATTTTACTAAAACTACTATATCTCATTTTATACCATAACTGCTTAATAAAACACCTGTTAATCTGCAGTGTATTGGTGACAATGCTTTGATCATCTCTACAAGGCAAGATCTCTGGTTGAAATGACATTCTACTTGGGCACAAAAAAATTGAACACATAAATAAATAAATATATATATATATATATATATATTTAATAGGTGAACATGTACAAATATAAGCACTTCTTTACAACTATTTTTCACAAGGAATAATACAAAAGAAATTCCTAGCCACATAACCTTTGCTAAGGAGTAAGGAGCCACAAAAGTGAAGAGACACAAGAAAATTTTCATTCAATAGAGAGAAATTACAACCGACTTAGCAGTATAAATACACCAGCACTAAAATATAGACTAATATTCTTAATAGATTTGGGATCAGTTTAACTAATAGGCTAATATGAATCTAACACTGGCCCAGTTGCCATGATTGATTGGACTAATGCCTCTTTACTTTTTGCATTCCTGACTAACCAGATGAAACACATAGTTGCAGTCCAAGCCAATTTACTTGAAACTCTTACCCTTCAAAGAGTTTACTGTCTAATTGATATCATCATTCCAACTTTTCATTCCTTTTGTTACCAAAGGAACATCCAAAGAAAATATGATCTCTATTACCAGTTTTACAATAACTCCATCTTCTTAATAACTAGTTACTACATTTTTGATGAACAAACTAAAGATGAAAGAAAAAGAAAAATGAAATGGAAGCATAAACAACCGAAAAACAAGCAAGACTAACAACACGAGGTGGGGTTATATGGTATAAAGTATTATGTATGAGATCATTATAATTTGGTGGTGAGACCAAAATTTATCTTACTAAAGCACATTCAAAATAGTTCGCAAAGAAAAATACAAAAGCAATTCCTCTTATGGTTAAAGAAAATTCAACCAAAAAAAGAAAAAAAAAAAAAATATATATATATATATATATATATGTGTGTGTGTGTGGTGTGTGTGTGTGTGTGTGTATAGTATACATATTATATATATATTATAGAGAGAGAGAGAGGAGAGAGAAGGAAATGCTTGAAGTTTGATTGCCTCTTCAAACTTGACCTAATTTCTGAACCTACTGTCACGAATATTAAATCCCACACCACATATATCCCCCACCAAAACCCACTCTTATCAAACAATATAATACACCCATCTTGGAAGCAGCACGTCACCAAAAATCACAACTCAAAAGTCTTTATGACGTCCACCCGATTCTTAGGAAAGCAAAAGTAAATCAATATGTATAATTGGTTGAGCTGAAAACCAAAGTTCGGCAGCAATTAGAATAATAAAAGGAGCAAAAAAAGATAAAAATAAAAATGGAAACACGTACAACCTAAAAGTAAACAATACCTCCAAAACTTTTGTAATTTGAGAAGAATTTATTTAGGAGTTGGAGAAGTTATGGAATGGTCAATATCATTAACAAGGTTGGTACACATTTTAATTAAACTATTATATTTCATTTCATACCATAACTGCTTAATGAAATAACTGCCCATCTGCAGCGCACAGGTGATAATGCTTTGATCATCGGTGCAAGGAATGATGTCTAGTTGAAATAACATTCCAGTCAGGCATAGTATTAAAAAGCCATCCCTCCATTCCATACATACCCACAGATAAACATGTTCCACAGCACAATATATAACCTGCAATCATCAAATTCCATGTTACTATTTCTCTTTCAGGAATTTCATCGGACAGTTATGTACCTTAGGCATAAAAATTCATATAAAACTGTAAAAGATACTGATGAGCTAAAATTTCAAAGTGCAAAAGTACATTTTTTAGAACACACACACATCTAAGCACATCTTTACAACTATTTTCCCTGAAATAATTTTTCCCAATGAATAATACAATGAAATTCCTCACCATAGATGTGAAACCACTCAAAAGACCAAAATTGATATCACTAAGGTACATTCTAAATGGTCCCCAATGAAAATTACAAAAGCAATTCCTCTTTAAGGTTAAAGAATCTTGAACCCAAAAAATAAATCGAAAAACAAATTGCGTCGAAGTTTGATTGCTTCTTAAATCTAGACCAAATTTCAAACACCCATTACCAAGAATATGAAAAACTATACACACAGAGAGAGAAGAGAGGTACCAATGTCTAAATGTTGTACCTTCAAGGAGTAAATATGTATATTATAGCTATTTCTGAAAACTGGAGACGTGATTTTAGAAGGTGACTCTAAAAATTTGACAATATTCATAGCTTAGTTGCGTTGTCTGCTGCTTGCTCTTTTAGTTGGATCGATAGGAGTTGTAAGTCATGCTGCTGCCAAGTTATTTCTTCTCACCTTTTATTTTCACTCTTATCTTTCTAAATCGTTTCCTTTTAATAATTATTTATTTATTTTTTAGCCTTTTATAAATCTGGGCTAATAATTATTGACTAAATTATAGTTGAAGTCAAATTATTTGGTTTACCAATAAATATTAAATTATTTGAGTTAATTAGATATATAGAATAATCTTCGATAAGAAACTCAAAAAATTAGTTTTATATCAACCTTTTATAATTAAAAATTTTCTATATAATTATTGCAGTTAAAATGGACTAAAAATGTTATATACACAATTAAATTAAGTTTCTTACTTACGAGTTTTTTCGCGAATATATAA
The DNA here is from genome assembly GCF_001633185.2 of Quercus lobata. NCBI lineage: Eukaryota > Viridiplantae > Streptophyta > Magnoliopsida > Fagales > Fagaceae > Quercus > Quercus lobata. Next base: position 83,871,611 of record NC_044907.1, read on the forward strand.
TTGTGAACTCATTTGTTAAATAAATAAACATAAACAAAAATATTTATAAATTAAGTTTGGACCAGTTATAAACTGTTGGGTTCACTTTTATGAATGGACTATTAGTATTGGGGGGATTTTTTTGTTGTATGGGACAGAATGCGCCCACGATATGAGAGAGAGAGAGTATTTAATTATTTGGATTCACTAATTGCCAATAGATTTTGTGTATATTGATTAGCTTGGAGACATGGAACATGTGCTGTCAGGTTTACATGCTTGGTTATTGGTGTACCATGTCCCATCAAAAGTTAATATGTACCACACTTATTATCCCCAAAAAAATCATTTTATAGATCGTTTATTAACAATTGAAAAAAAAAAAAAAAGTTGTGCTACTACAGTGTTTGGTATATGTGTTTGAAAATATGTATTTTGTTGTTTGAAAACATATGTAGAAATATGTTTGGATGAAAAAGTATATAAAAATACATGTAATGTTGTTTAAAAATTGAAAATGTGTGTTTGAGTGGGTATACGAAACAGCCCCTAGAACTTGATCAAAATAGGGTTTGCTTTTTTTGAATTATTTGTAGTGCACCTAGGCATGTGCTTTCACAAGATAAACTTAGATCTCAAAGAATTTAATTTCACTATCTATCTATGACTAACATAAACTCGAACTTTCTTTTTTCATTAGTGTGAAATATATATTCATGGTATATATGTAAATTCCATGTCTCATTCCATAAAATTCTCAAAGTATCTATGTTCCATTTTTATCCATATATTTGTCTTCTTTCAATAAGTTGGCCCAACTATGAATGTGCAATTGTGTGATATGTCTTTCGCGTTGTGGTATTGGATGGGGTTGGTGATATGGTGGTGGAGATCATAATTGCTCTAGTGGTCCATATTACCCTAAGCATATATAGATAAAGGTGGGGATTGCCAAACCCGAGTTCAATGAACTTGAGTATGGTGGGCCAACCCGAGCCAAACCCGAGTTCCATGAACTTGAGTACAGTGGGCATTCAAGAGCTATGAAACCCGAGCCATACTTGTGTTTAGGGAGCTCGAGTACTGTAAATTTACATTAACACAGTACTCGAGTTCAGGATATACAGTACTCGAGCTTGAGATCATCGGGTGCCGGTGGAATTGTTTAATGCCCAAAATCTAGCTCAGCTAGTGCCATGGTGGCAGACACACTAGGAACTCGAGTTCACTAAACATGAGTTTCCTATAGAACTCAATTTTATCACACTCGAGTACTAAAAAAGTGGTAGATTCTTAAATATTTTCCAAATAGTGCTAGATTGCCACAAACTTTGCCAAAACGTGGTATTTGGCTATTTTCACTAGATTTAAAATGATTTACAATAGATTTCCTCACTGACTTTAAAATAAAATTAATTTTCATTCTTTACTACAATAACTTGAAATTAATGAAGCTTAATATGATTCATGTGAATAAGACAACTAACTTTTATACGAACAAGGCCAAGCTTGTATACGCTTGTCTTAAACAAATTCAATACTAGTTTGTTGTCATTTGAAAATAGCAAATGTGCATTCATACAAATAATATATTAGAAAATTCACACAAGACAATAATATTTAGCATAACTTGGAAACTCCATATATACCTTCTTGAGTAACACTAACTAAAATTCACTAGAAACAAATTTTCAATTCTCACACAGTGGTTTTTTTTTAAGTACCACAAGCTACCATGCATCTTTCAGCTTCCAAACACAATCACACTATATATATATATATATGTGTGTGTGTGTGTGTGTGTGTGTGTTTTTCAACGAAAGCATCTTTCAACCCTATATTCCCCATATCCATATAAGAGGCTTCTCCAAAAAAACGTTTTAGCACTTATATTAGTTAGGTACTCTTAAGTAGTTTAATTTTTTGTTTACTTTCCTTATATTTGGATTTTTCTTCTTAAGCTATTCTATTGATGAATAAATATATATATATATATATATATAGATTTTTGGTAATATCTTGGAATTAATACTATGCTTTGAAAATTAATTAAAATTTATACTTAAGTTATATTTATGTGAAAATTAAACTTCTGTTTATATATTTTTTAATTTAATTTTGAGAATCAAAATAGTAATATGTTAATTTATTTTAATAATTATATTAATTAACATTTTTTAAATCAATATTTTGTCAAACTTAATAGCATTGTTTATATGACTCCACCTGTAACTCATTACTCTATTCTTAGTGATATGAGATTAGTATACCCCTGTGTACGAGTTATTTCATTTACTTAATTCTCTACTTCTCAGTGTGAGATTTGCTAGAATTTGAGGATAATTTACATTGAAACTTAACACTAAATATCATATTTCTTTTGGGAGGCGGAGGGTAATATGCGTGATTCAGTTGCATTGTTTAATTGTCTCTCTTCTTTACAGGCATGAGTCAGAATTTATCCAAGATGTTGTAGAAGTGATATTGCACAAATTAAGTTATGCAATCCCAATAGATACCAGAGGTTTAGTAGGAATAGATTCTCAAGTGGATGAACTGATGTCGCTTTTGGCTATAGGATTGAATGATATTCGCATCATAAGGGTTTGGGGGATGGGGGGAATCGGTAAGACAACTCTTACTAGAGTTGTCTATAGGATGATTATTAATAATTTTGAAGGTGGTGGTTTTATTACTAATATTGAAGAAGAATCTCGAAAACATGGTTTACTTCCATCACAACAAAAACTTATTTGTGAAATTTTGAGTGAAAGAAGTGTGAATATACAGGATGTTGATGACAGAGTTCTCACGATCAAGAATAGGTTATGTCATAAAAGGATTTTTCTTGTTCTTGATGGTGTAAATCAATTCAACCAATTAGAAAACTTAGCTTGGGAGCTTAACTGGTTTGGTCTAGGTAGTAGAGTTATTGTCACAAAAAGAGATATGCATTTGCTGATAAGAAATAAAGTATTTGAAATATATGAAGTTAAAGGATTGAATGATGATGATGCTCTTCATCTTTTTAGTTTGAATTCTTTTAAAAAAGTTCATCCCGCCAAAGATTATTTAAGGTTGTCTGAATAGTTTGTAAATTATGCCTAAGGCCTTCCTCTAGCTATTAAGGTTTTGGGTTCTTTTTTATTCAATAAAAGTAAGGAGGAATGGCAAAGTGTATTAGATAGGCTCAAGGATTTTTCTGCAGAAGAAATAAACAAAATACTTGAAATAAGTTTGATGGACTACAAAGAGTGGAAAAATAAATATTTCTACATATAGCATGTTTCTTCAATATGAAAGACAAATTATGTAGTAGAAATACTAGATTGTCTTGGTCTTCACCCTAAAATTGGATTAAGTGTTCTTATTGAAAAGTCTCTCTTGAAAGATTTTGAAAATAAATTTTGGATATATGAATTACTACAAAAAATGGGACAAGACATAGTTTGCCAAGATGATCCTCAAGAACCTAGGAAGTGGAGCAGATTATGGCTATATAAGGACATTCACAATGTGTTGACAAAAAACGCGGTAAGTGGTCATTTAGAGAACTTGAGCATATCCCTTATCACATTATTTAACAAAGTTAAAATTTGAACCATTCTAGTAATCATATATCTTGCAATTTACCCAATGAATGGCTTGATGAAAATCACGGTAAGAGATCATTTAGAGAACTTAGCATATACCTTATAACATAACTTAACAAAATTAAAATTTGAACCATTCTAGTAACCAAATATCTTGCAATTTACCTATAAAAAAACCATATATCTTGTAATTCACCCATATATTTTTCTTGACTTTTAGGGAACAGAAACAATTCAAGGCATAGTCCTTAAGCTTCCTCCATTGCTTGAATTGGGTGAACTACACAAATCTGTAAAGGCACATTGGAACCTTGATGCCTTTTCAAAGTTTCCTAACCTTAAGTTGCTTATAATTCATGGTGTTCACCTTCCGTATGGTCCAAAACATCTTTCTAATGGCTTAAGATATCTTGATTGGAGTGGATATTCTTCAAAATCTTTGCCATCAAGTTACCAATCAGATGAGCTTGTTGAACTTTGCATGTGCCATAGCAAAATTGTTCGACTTTGGAAAGGAATAAAGGCAACATTGTTATTGAAGTACTCTTATTTGTTTAATAAAAGGTTATAAATTCTAATCTTTTTGGAACCTAATCTATTTGTTCTTATTTACTATTTTTTACTTTTAATAGCATTTTGGCAATTTGAAGTCCATCAAATTGAAAGACTCCTTCAACCTCATTGCAACCCCTAACTTCAATGGAGTCCTAAATCTTGAGAAATTAGATGTTAAAGGTTGTAAAAATTTAAGTGAAGTTCACCCATCTATTGTAGTTCATAAAAAGCTTACTCATCTTAATCTAAAAGGTTGTAGAAAACTTAATAGTCTTCCAAGTAAATTTGAAATGGAGTCTCTTGAGATTCTTATTCTTTCTGGCTGTTCAAAAATTAAGAGAATTCCACAGTTTATTGGAAATATGAAATGCTTATCAAAACTTCACTTAGATGGAATTGCTATTACAAAACTTCCATCTTCAGTTGAACATTTAACTAACCTTGCTTCATTGCATTTGAGAGATTGCAAAAATCTTGTGTGTCTTCCTAGTATCATTTGTAGCTTCAGGTCACTTAAAGATATCAATTTGGCTGGATGCTTAAAGCTTGACAATCTACCGGAGAACCTATGGAATGTTGAAAGTCTAGAAGAGCTTGATGTGAGTGGAACTGCTTTAAGAGAACCGCCTTCCTCTATTGTAAAGGGCCACCACGTAAACTATGGAATATGCTTTTCCCTTTTTATCTAATGCCAAGAAGAAGCCTAAATCCTATGAACTTGTTGTTGCCTTCCATGCCAGGCTTGAGTTCATTAACGATATTGGATCTGAGTGACTGTAATCTCTCAGCAATTCCTAAAGATTTTGGCCACATTTCCTCTTTAAACAGGTTAGATGTAAGTGGAAATAATTTTGATTGCCTTCCTGAAAGTATCATTCAACTATCTAAATTGAATACTATTTATTTGAGGAATTGCACACAACTTCGTACATTGCCACAATTTTCATCAAGCATTTGGATGGTTGAAGCAAATGGTTGTACCTCATTGGAAACATTACCAAATAGATTAACACTAGACAAACTCTGCCACCCACGTCTTTTTCTCTCCAATTGCTTCAAATTGGTTGATAACCAAGGCCAAAGTAACATCTTCTTTAGAATGTTATCAACACTTCCTCGGCTCTCTCTCTCTCTCTCTCTCTCTCTCTCTCTCTCTCTATATATATATATATATATCAATTCTAAACATTATGTTTTGTATGTTTCAAGAAATGTACAAGGAAATCGAATTTCCTCATGAGGGCACGACACTCATGTTTTGCGTCATCTTGGATCCTGGAGGCATTTGTTTGCGAGGGCTTCTGTCCCTACCTATTTCTCAACTCCTCAACGGAGTCACCAATTTAATGTGATGGACCTTTTTTACAATGTTAGGCTGGGCTGCCTCATGTGGTACTGGGCCCAAGTGTTCTGAGTAAGGAAGTTAAGATCGGTCCAACTGCAACTCAATTTGGTTCGGTTTATGCACAAACTATACCTCGTTTGCCAGGAGCATGCTTACGGCAAGTAGAACTACTTTAGATGAGTTATGGCAAGTAGACATATAATAATATAATAAAAGAAAGTACTTTGGCTTTTAATCAAAGTGAATAAATAACCCCCAATTAAAATGATAATCACAAGCACTTTCATAAAGGGAATATTGGGAATAAGTGGGTAAGACATGAGTTAACAAAATAAAGAAATAAAATTAATCTGATGTGCCAAGTTGTGCTACAGGACCAAAACCAAAGAGGGAAGAACGATCTTCCTCAATGCGAATAATTTCCTAGGGAAATCCTATCGTGGAAATTAATTACTTTAAAGGAACCAGACTTGAATGGTTGGTGCCCAAGAGAACCCTTTGCTTTTGATAGAGAGCAGGACTTTGAGAGGGAGGGAGGGAATCAACTTATTGGTGCATGCTTGTCGTTCTGAGTTCTCTCTTTTTCCTTTGTTGTTTTCCTTCTTTTCTTAGTATTTACTCCTATTTTTACGATTTTCTCCTAGAGATTACTATTACCGTAATTGTGTTTCTCCCTGTGCACGGCAAGGGTCCCTTTTTATAGTGTCTGCCGTGATCGAATTTTACTATTTTAGCCTTTAACCACCTTTGTCTGGTCTGGGTGTACTTGCCGACCACCACTGATCTATCTGTGTTGGCTGTGCCACTCCCCATTACCAGACGAAGAAGACTATTTTGTTTGTTTGTCTATCGTGGCACTTTTACCTGCTACGGTGTGAGTGCTTTCTCTCTCTATCCCTCATGGCATGCACCTAGTGGTTTCAACTCATCATTTCTTCTTTTGGGTGGTTTGTCATCCTAGCAGGACATTTCTCCCAAAAAAATCTGAGCAGGAATCTTAGAATAGGTTTTTCCCCCTCACCACCGCCAGACCATGCCCTCTTACCTCTGACCCATGACTTCACAGTGTCTTGTATTGGCTGGGTACAGGCTGGTGATGTCTGGGCCTTGCACTTGCCTCATTTCTATGTATGTCCAAAATCTGCCTGCTGTTTATGCGTTCGCCGTGGTCTAGAGGCTTGTCTACACAGTCTGTAGCTCATCCTTGACTTTTGTTTTCTGATTTCCCATTCTTTTATGGCTTGCTCCCCTTAGGGGCTGGGCTTTATTTGATGGTGGGCTTTGCCTTCTTTCAACCTGCTCTTTTACTGCTATTATTTCCTGCCATACCATTCTATTATTCTTACTGTGATGTTATTTGACCCAATCCTACTAGGCCTCTTTGGGCTTGCCGTTTATTCTTCTCCCAATGACTCAGTATGACCATTGGTTCTTTTATTACATTACTTGCGGGCTCCAATATCCCATTTGCTTCCTCTTGGGTATTCTTGGCTCATTTGCTTTCCCTGGGCTTCCTTGGCCCTTGTCCCAACTCTGTATTCCCATGGGTTTTTACTAACTTCTTTGGGCTCCCCCGGCCCAATTACCCTATCCCTTATCTTTGGAGCTCATGGGCTTGCTATCAACCCCTTACTTTCTTTGCTTGCATTATTTTGGGCCTGCTGTAGCCCATTTCTCACTTTTCTTCACACATATTGCCCATGGGTTTGCTTCCTCAAGGCCCATTTGTTTATTTCATGGACCTATGATCCATTATTCCTGCCGCTTGGGCTTAATGGTTTTTCTATCCTCTTACCAACTCTTTTCTGCTCATGTTACTGGGCTTCTTCTTTCTATTCTGATTCCCAAAATGATCATCAACACATATCATTGCTCCGATAGACATGTTAGCTAGGAAATAGAAGTAATTATTTAAAATTTGTCAAGGACTAAAAGCAATCACGTTAAATTTTATAAATCAAAACAATCATGGGTCAAATTTTAGAGAACAACAATGTACTTTGACATATAATAAAACTCAACTTGTAAAATATAAGTCCTTGGAAATAATGATTTTATCCAATTCCTTGTTAGGAGAAATTGGGATACATCTCTTCATAATAATTAATTGCTTTTTCTGCGAGAATCAAGATCGTGAAATTTGTTGAATCAAAACTTTATCATGGGTTACAAAAGGTGAAATGTCTTCAGACACCTCCTCTAGCCAAAACCAAGGTTCCAACAAACCTTTTCTTTTTTCGCTAAATGTTGAGTTACTGAATTTCTAGTACGTCTTGCATGAGAAAAAGAAATAAACTTAAAATCTTTTGTGGCTATCCACAAGTCTTCAATCACATGACCATACCTCACCAGACAGAAACCTTTTGAGTTTAGAAAATTAATAATCACAGCAGAATTTCCATCAACCTCAGCCTTAATAGTGCCAATTTTCAAAGCAAAATTTATGGCCCTTCTACATGCTAACCTCTTCAAATGTAAAAGGAATAGGGATCTTCTCTCACATAGCACCAATGATCTCACCACAACTATTGCGGATGACAACACCTAGACTAGCAGCGGAGATGTCCTTGGGCAAAGCTCCATCAAATTAATTTTGTATGGGGCATGCAATGGAGCAGCCCATGAGAGTATGAGACACTAAGTAATCTGGGGATGAGGGGGAGTTCGAATGTGTACCTCATGAAATTCTCAAAGAATCTCCACAGCCAAAGTAAAAACACTTGAGGTTGGTAGGGAAGGTGTTGGTGCAAACACAATAATAATGGAAACAACATAAAGAGAAATTGAATAATACGTTGAATATTATTAATTTGAAGAGATGAACACAATACTATTTGGACTGAGGCGCGACATTCGCTCTCTTTAAGGAGATTCAAGCTCTTGGTTGTCTAATCTTTGTAACCGGTGCAGACCTTCTCTAACTTGTCTCCCCCAAGATACAACCCAACAAATGTTATATGGCTAGAATAGCTTCTGCATAAAGTGTTCAAGCCCAAAACTCCACCAGAAGAACACCTATCTTTGGCACGAAATTTCTCAAGTATTTAGGAATATTATTGAATTCACTCTCTCATACAATACTCTTTACTTTTAACTATTTCTCTTCATTCACTCTTGATATGAAATTAGTCCATAACATAGCCATATATAGAGTCTTCTAACCCTTCACATAACCTACATGTTATTTATTAATTTAGAAAACTTCTCTTAATTTATTTAATCTAACTTACATACAATTAGCTATTTCTTTAATAAATTATAACTTATCTCTTTATTCATCTTCAGTTATTTTGAGTTTCAACATATTTAATTTAAAATGTACTAACAAAAGGTTTGTTTAAGCAATGAGCATTCCGTCAATACCATAGACTCCAAACAGCCATAGCAAAAAGCTCAACATCATGAGAGTTTATGAGGGGTAAGATCACCTTCTATTTTCGCCTTGATAGTCCCACTAAAACTTCCTAATTAGAGATTTGATGTCATTGCAAAAGCCCTTCGAGAGTTTGAAACAACTTATTGTGTATGTGGGCATAGTCTAGACTACCGCTTTAATCAAAATTTCTTGGCTCACCTGCAAAGGAAGCTTTTCCTTTCCATTCTTAAAACTTGTGCCAAATTCTCTCTTTAATATACATGGCCAACCTTGATTACCTTATTGGCGATTTATATACCTATATACAAGTTAATTAAAAGTTAAATATAAATTAAAATTTATTTTACGCGAGAGCCAACGCGAAGTTGAAGCCTTATTACAAACTTCTCAAAAAAAAAAAAAAAAAAAAAAAAAAAAAGCCCACAAACTATTTGAAATTTTAGCCCAACGACTCAGAATACAACAACGCAATTTCCCTCTTTCTCTATCTTTTTTCGCGCCAAGAGATCCAATCCTCACAACCAAACAGGCCTCTTCACATTTCCCAGTAATTCCATTTTCCATTTCCACTACCAAGCTTCTTCCTTTTTCCAGCACACAAGCAATGGGAGCTCAAAAAATCAAAACCCTTCCTCCAAATCCACACTCCTTCGAAACCCTATTCTCCTCAATCCATTCCCCACAGGTAAAATTTAAACAGAGTCTTTTTCAGATCACTTCTTAAATTTCCAATTTCTCGTTTCTCACATTTCTAAATTATTTTAAGGATTTCACCAAATCGATCTACTTTCTCTTCTTCAACTCGTCCCTAAACGCACGACTTCACCGATCCGATTTCGAAGCCATGTACGGACTCTCTCAAACATTTTTGTTTGAAGATCTCGATCGGCGATTCAAGCAGCTCTTCGTCTTCGATCGAAATCAGGTACGGAAGTGTGGGCCAGCTAATTTTGATTCTTAGATGCTGTTTGGTTGTTTTAAATTGTTAAGAGTTTGATCCGAATTTGCTGTGGGAGAAAGTTGGGGCATTGCTTTTGATTGTGAAGGTTTGGTTTCTTGAGAGAGAGAATGAGAGTTAGGAAAGTTGTGTGAAAGTGCTGCTAATAGTTAGTGATAGTGAGGCTTAAAATTTTGCTTCTTTTTTAAATTTTTTTTTTTTTAATAATGCTAATTTTGATTCTAAGGTTCTGTTTGGTTGTCTTGATATTGTTACGAGTTTGATCCGAATTTGCTGTGGGAGAAAGTTAGGGCATTACTTTTGATTGTGAAGGTTTTGGTTGAGAGAGAGAGAGAGAGAATGAGAGTTAGGAAAGTGCTGCTAATAGTTTAGTGATAGTGAGGCTTAAAATTTTACTAATTTTTTTTTAATGCTAATAGTACCTCTCATTTCACCTTCATTTTGATCACATTTGCATGTAATTCAACTTTGTAGGAAGCAAAGTGGGTCTCACCTTTGGTCCATGGGAGTAGAGAACTCGGAATAAAAAAAACATTAGACGCCGTTGCATTCCAGGGGAGGGTTTCATATATTTTGGAAGTTAAGTCTATATCAACCTACGTATTTTTTTTAAAAAAAAAAGAAAAGAAAGGGCCACTTGCGCACCTACTTTTTAAAAAAAGTTATTGACTTAGACTGAAAATGGAAGTTGACAGAGTCCGAGACATAGAACGGTGCTCATTTATTTTAAGTACCAATTGCATGATAAGAGCTTCACGGACTGCAATTTTCCAAAATCTGTAAGTTCTCACTTACTTCTAAATCTTTTTTTTTTTTCTCATTGATGCGTATTTATTTTTTGATTCAAGATTTACTTGTATACTTAGATTGACTTCCATGGATGCAAGTAACCCATCTTCTTCAAGCCATCAATGGAAATACCACGTCTTTCTAAGTTTCAGAGGTGAGGACACTCGCAAGAGTTTTACAGACCATCTACACACTGCTTTGAAACAGGAGGGCGTCATCACCTTTAGGGATAAGGAAAATGTTAAGAGAGGAAAACCTATTTCACTTGAGCTTTTAAAAGCAATAGAAGAATCATTGTTTGCTATTGTGATTCTCTCAAGAAGCTATGCATCCTCAACATGGTGTTTTGATGAACTTGTAAAGATCATGGAATGCAGAAAAAAGATAGGGCTAATAGTTTTGCCCATTTTTTATGATGTAGATCCATCTGTGGTACGCAAACTGTTGGGAAGTTATGCAGAAGCCTTCATTGAACATGAAAAAAATTTCAAAAAGAATATAAATAAAGTTCACACCTGGAAAGCTACTTTGATAGAAATGGCCAATCTCGCTTGATTTTCTTTACCGGATAGGTAAATTATTTCCACTAAATATATTAAAGTATGGTTTAATTGACATATACAGGATTTGTTTTGTAACTTGTAGTTAGGATGTGATTCTAATGCATTTGACATGATAGCAACAACATCCATTTCTGGTTGTGAGATGATTTCTTTGACCTGAATACTTGATATAATAATGCAACACAAAGGGGCAGTTGTTTCTTCTTCTTCTTCTTTTCTTTTTTCTTTTTGGGTAAAGAGGGGCAGCTGTTTCAGATGTGGGATTACCTTGACATGTATTGTTATTATAACTATAATAATACAACTGTAAGTCTTTGATTGTAGCTCATTACTATCTTCTTTTATTTGTGGGATTACCATTTTTACATAGGAGTTATTGTATCTCCTTAAGTTTTCAATGTGAGATTCATTCAAAATTAAAATAGTTTACACCACCGTGCACCCTTGGTGCGGTGATCACTCCACAAGTATAAATGTTTATGGAGTGTGGGGGTAGCAAAGGCTAGGGTTAAAGTCTCCAGGAGGGAGCTTCACACACATATACACTTAGATTAGGTTAGAGTAAAAATTCTATCTTGTATAAAATAAAAAATAAAAAATAAAATAAAATAAAATAGTTTACAACAAATTTTCACATTGACTCAAATTCCATCAAACAAATTTTCATTCTCTACAACAACAACAGCACCACCTTAATGAAGCTTGATACAAATAAGATAACTAACTTTTATAAAGTAAGCTAGTGTGGACTTGTGTTAAACAATCTGTTTACTTACTAAATGATATCTTCTCTTGAATTGGATTAGGTTAAAAACTAGAGCTTTGATGCTAGTTTGTTGTAATTCTAGAATAGTAAATGTGCATTCATACAAAAAATAGACTAGAATATCCACACAAGGCAATGATACTTCATGTAACTCAAAAAACTCCATGTCTACACCTTTGTATAACACTGACTAAAATCTATCAAATACAAATCACAATCACATGATTTACAACTACAAATGACATTCACAAACTCTAAATAGTGCTATTATACTTAAACAAGAAACAAATTTCCAATTCACACAATGATTTTTTTTTAATCCCAAATATATCATGAATATTTCAGCGTTCAAAGAAACTCACACTACACATGTTTGTATATTTCAAATAGAATGTCTTTCAACCTTGTTATTCCTCCATATGGGCAGACCACCTCGATCTTAAGTTCCTGTTGAACCAAAGGTATTAGCTATCAAACCTTAATATTATTGTTTGTATGTATGGCTCTAACTGTAACTCATTACTCTATTTGTTGTGATATGGGATAACTACTCGTGTAGGAATTATTGCATTTACTTAGTTCTCTACTTCTCAGTGGGAATTTTCTAGGATTTGAGGGTTATTCATAAGAGTGTCTTGTCGGTGGTTCACTCATATTACTTGATTTCTCTTCTTTGCAGGCATGAGTAAGAATTTATCCAAGATATTGTGAAAATGATATTAAATAAATTAAGTTACACATTCCTGAAAGGTACCAAAGATTTAGTAGGAATAGATTCTCGAGTGGAGGACCTATTGCCTCTTTTAGCTATAGGATTAAATGATGTTCGCATTATCGGGGTTTGGGGGATGGGGGAATTGGAAAGACAACTCTTGCTACAGTTGTTTATCAAATGTTTTCTAAGGAATTTGAAGATTGTAGTTTTATCACTAACATTAACATTAGTGAAGAATCTAAAAAATTTGGTATACCTCACCCACAAGATGTTAATGATAAAGTTCTTATGATCAAGAATAGGTTATATAACAAAAGGATTCTTCTTGTTCTTGATGATGTACATCAATTCGATCAATTAGAAAAGTTGGCTAGGGAGCCTAATTGGTTTGGTCCAGGTAGTAGAGTTATCATCACAACGAGAGATAAGCTTTTGTTGACAAGGCTAAAGGTATATGGAATATACGAGACTAAAGGATTGAGTAACGATGATGCTCTTCAGCTTTTTAGTTTGAATGCTTTTAACAACAATCATCCGGCCAAAGATTATCTAGAGTTGTCTACACAATTTGTAAATTATGCTAAGGCCTTCCTCTAGCTATTGAGGTTTTGGGCTCTTTTTTGATTAATAGAAGTACAAAGGAATGGGTTAGTGCATTAGATATGCTCAAACAATTTCTTGAAAAAGAAATTAACAAAACACTTCAAATTGGTTTTGATGGACTTGAGGATATGGAGAAGGAAATATTTATACATATTGCATGTTTCTTTAACATGAAGAATAAAGACTATGTAGTGAAAATACTTGAGTGTCTTGGCCTTCACCTTGACATTGGATTAAGGATTCTCATTGAAAAGTCTCTCTTAAAAGAATATGAAAATAAACTTCGGATGCATGAATTACTACAAATAATGAGTCAAGACATAGTTCGTTGAGATTTTCCTCAAGAACCTAGATAGTGGAGAAAATTGTGGTTATATGAAGACGTTCACAATGTTTTGATGAAAAATATGGTAAGAGATCATTTATAGAACTCGAGCATACACCTTATCTTGTTATTCAACAAAGTTAAAATTTGAATAACTCTAGTATTCATATATCTAGCACTCACCCATCCTTTTTTCTTGATTATTAGGGAGAAAAATCTATTAAAGGCCTAGTCCTAGATCTTCATATGGTGACTGAATTGGGTGAATTGCATAAATCTTAAAAAGCATATTGGAACCCTGATGCCTCTTCAAAGATGCCCAACCTTGAATTGCTTATAATTTATGGTGTTCACCTTCTGCATGGCCCTAAAGAACTTCCTAATGGCTTAAGATTTCTTGATTGGATTGAGTATCCTTCAAAATCTTTGCCATTAAGTTTTCAACCGGATAAGCTTGTTGAACTTCACATGTGTCATAGCAAAGTTGAACGACTTTGGAAAGGAAAAAAGGTAAGATTGTTATTTAATACCCGTGTACAACTTTGTTTTTTTACTTTTAATAAATTGTAAGGTTTGTGGAGCCTAATTATTCTACCTTTTGTTTTTGGGATTTTAACTGTACTTGGACAAATTAAAGTTCATCGAGTTGAACAATTCCTTAATAAGTCTCATTACAACCCCTGACTTGACCGGAGTTCCCAATCTTGAGAAATTAGTTGTTAAAGGTTGTATAAGATTAATTGAGGTTCGCCCATTTGTTGTGGTTCATAAAAGGCTTACTCTTCTTGATCTAGAAGGTTGCAAAAACCTTAGTAGTCTTCCAAGAAAGTTTGAAATGGAGTCTCTAGAGATTCTTAATCTTTCCGATTGTTCCAAAATTAAGAGAATTCCAACTCATTATTTCTTTATCTCTTCAATTGTTTTGAATTGGCTGACAATCAAGGAAGCATGTTCTTTCGAATGCTATATAAAGCTTCTTAGGTCTCTCTCTCTCTCTCTCTCTTTATATATATATATATATATATATCTGTGTGTGTGTGTGTGTGTGTGTGTGTAGGTATTTATGTATGTATGTATGTATAATTAAATTCTAAATGTCATGGTTTGTATGTTGCAGGGAATCTACAAGAAACCTAAAGAGGCAACCATTAGTACTTTTATTCCTGGAAGTGAAATTATGGAATGGTTTAGCCATCAAAGTATGGGGAATATAGTAAAAGCACAAGTTTCTCCTTGGAAACAAAATGTGATTATACAAATGCCTAATCATTCATGTAATAAGCGGATGGGAATGGCTGCTTGTGCCATTTTTTCACCCCTCGATCTTTATCCGAAAAATTACAGTTTCTTTGAAAACTCTCATATTATTTGTTACATTGAAGATGGTGTAGGAGAGCTGGCAAAATTTAGCATTAATTGTGTTCAGATTTCATCACATCACCTTTGGCTACTCTATTTTCGCCCTGAATTTTTTGATGAGAATACGAGAGCAATATTGAGTCAAATTGATGAGAATGAATCCATTCAGTTGGAAGTTAGATTTCAATTTTCTAGGGACTGAAACTTGGAGTTTGAGAAATGTGGGTTTCAAATGGTATACAAGCAAGACATGGAAGATATCAGAGGACTGGCTCAATCTAGCAACAGCAGTTGCATCACTTCTTATGAGGTCGTAGATGCTCAACATGATTTGGACAATTCAATGTTGGTAACAGAAGGTACTAAAATTATGCAAAGCCATGACGAATGCGATGAGGCTGGACCTAGTGGTGAAAGTAGCTCTAACGACATACCACATTTGAAGAGGAATCAAACATATATAAAGGATGAATTGGTCATCATAACTCTGATTGCATGGTTGATTCTATTGAAGGTGGTCCAGGACTGGTAAGTCATCATCTTTCTTTCTATTACAGGTCTTATGGGTTACTATATGTTTGTTTTGCTTTGTTTGTGTGTGTTTTTTCCCCCCATTTCTTTGGCAAATACTTGTACTTTATTTTTTTTATTTAAACTTTAAAAATTACCTTTTTAGTGCAGCCCTTGCTACATAGACCCTTCTAAACTTTAAATAGGTTGTAGCTTAACTTCAAAATTGATCTTGCATAGTTCATTATCGGTTCCCTTCTTTTATTATTGTTGATGATTTTTTTTTTCACAACTTATTTTTTATTTATTAAAGAAGTAGTATCCTAGATTAATCCACTCCCTGGCAACAAGATAGTCCTAAAATCCCATATGTCGTGGATGGAACTTTGAATCTTTGGGTTTACTAAAAGCCCTTCAAGTTCATTGAGAAAAAATAAAAAGAACGCTTTCTGAAAATTGCCGACCATTTCATCAAGTTGTGACAAAAATGGTGTCCTGGACTTATCCAAGCTGTAATATATTTCAGTAGTCCATACTCGATTAATGATACTCTCTCTGTTCTTTCTTCTTCTTCGAACTCCCTATGGTTGAAACCCTCCTCCTCTCACTCTTTCTAATTCTTCCCTTCTTCTACTGACGATCACTATGATTTGTCCCTTAAAAAATGAAAAATAAAATATTACTACACAATTCAACTTATCAATGTGAAACTCAAATTTGAACTTCCAAGTTCAAAAACTTTGGGTTGCTTTTGGAAGGATTCTAATTCTTAGCATGCTATTTTTGAGATTTAAATCTGTCCATGTATATAAATCATATCATTTGAGTTTTGACTTTGATTTTATTCTTCTGCCTGCAAATGTGGACATTTTTTCTCAAATCTATGCCCATTCCTTTCATCTACTCTTTTCAAAAAGTAAATAGAGAGCTTACAGCAAAGTTTAATAGAAGGCTAAGACAAAAACACCCGTTTGTTGTTGGGTGAGAACTCAGCATGATTAGTGGGAAAACCCTTTGTTTTTTTGGTAAGTAATATAGATGTATATTCAAGAACACTACCTTATGCAGAAAAACATAAGCAAAGAAAAAATTACAGAGATAGAAGATAAAAAGGAAATAAAGAAAGAAAGAAAAGATACTAATTACAAAGGAGAGAACTAAGGAACATAGGGAGAGAATCACTAGTGGTGAGTCCTCAATCCCTAGACCAGTCAAAAAGTGAGCCACTGAAAGAAGCCAATAGCTGGTTGTCAGAACTTTCCATGTCCTGAAACGTCCTCCGATTTCGTTCCCTCCAAAGACACCACATTAAGCACAACAGAGCTAAATTCCAATTGCTAGACGAATGCTTTTTAGGCCAATTCCACCAACCAAAGAGAGTATCCACAACTGGTCTTGGCAAGATCCATGAAATCCCAAAAGATCTAAAAACCAAACTCCACAAACGGTAAGCCTTATCACAATGAAGTAGCAAATGATCCATCGTCTCCCCATTACAACGACACATAATGCACCAGTCAACAAAATCCATCCCTCTACCCCTCAAATTGTCACCTATAAGGATCTTATCCCATACAGCAGTCCATACAAAGAAAGAAACTTGCCGAGGAGCCTTAACCTTCCAAGCACCTTTCCAAGGAAAGATAATGGGCAAGGGACTTCTTAACTAATTGTAAAACGATCAGATGTCAAAATCTCCATTCTTCATCTTCATCAACTTCCATCGCATACGATCTCCATTCTCAGTATGAGGTAAATTAGAACCCAAAGTACGCAGAAATTCATCCACACCACCCATTTCCCAATCATTTGGTCTCCGAACGAAACGAACATCCCAGCTTTTCTGTTCCTGTCCCCAACCGTTCAAGAGAAGAAGCCATTGATGCCTCTTTATTGGAAGCAATCCCATACACACCCAGAAAGGTCAATTGAAGTGGAGACTCCCCACACCATTGATCTATCCAAAGCTTCACTTTATCCCCTACCCCTACCTCAAACCGAATATTTTTGCTGAAAACCTCCCAACCCATTCAGATACTTCTCCACAAACCACACCCATGTACCCCTCTATCTAGCTTGGAGGTGCATCCCCCATTCTTCCCCAAATTTTAGAGCTACAACCCTTCTCCAAAGCCTTGTCTCCTCAACCCAAACCGCCATAACCATTTCCCTAGCAGGGCTTTATTAAGAGTAGTTAATTTCCTTACTCCTAACCCACCATTTTTCAGAGGTGCACACACCTTGTCCCATCCCACCAAATGTGTCTTGGAATCCCCCTACAAGAAATCCCTTTGCAACCTCTCAATTTTATTGGTCACATGCATAGGAATAGTAAAAAGAGATAAAAAGTAAGTAGGAAGACTAAATAATGTACTCTTCAGCAACGTCAGTCTTCCACCTTTCAACAAATACATCTTCCACCCAGCCAACTTACGCTCAATTTTCTCCAAGATAGGATTCCTAATAGTAGGGGACTTGTGGGACGCCCCCAATGGCATATCAAGATAAGTCATAGGCAAAGATCCAATCCAGCAACCCAAAATCTCTGCCAAGATATGGACATTTGGAACCTCCCAAATGGGAACCATCTCGCTCTTCAAAGCATTAACCTTTAAACTTGTCACGGACTGGAAACAAAGAAGAAGCCTCCAAACATGTAGAATCTGCTCCTCATTTGCATTGCAAAACAGAATCATATCATCCGCAAACAAAAGATGTAAGACACATACTCCTCCACCCCGCCTACCATCAGCCTTAAAACCTCAAAGTAAACCAGCCCCTTCAACTGTTTTCATCATCTTACTAAAGACCTCCATCATAACTAGGAACAACATAGGAGATAGCAGGTCCCCTTGTCTCAACCCCCTCGAACTCCCAAAAAAGTCAGTTAGAGACCCATTAAACAAGACAGAGAATTACTGTAGATCAACTCTTTTCCTCATCTTACTGAAGACCTCCATCATAACCAGGAACAACATAGGAGATAGCGGGTCCCCTTGTCTCAACCCCCTCAAACTCCCAAAAAAGTCAGTTGGAGACCCATTAAACACGACAGAGAATTACTGTAGATATACATGCACGGATCCACCTACACCATCTCACCCTAAATCCCATTCTCTTCAACAAATCTAGAAGAGCCTCCTAATTCACATGATCATAGGCTTTCTCAATGTCTAGCTTACAAACAACCCCCGAAATCTTACCTACAAAAATTAGTACCTTTTGATACTTCCTCATTGCATGTTAAGAGAGGCAATCCCATCGCCCTCAAAGTGTTTGAAAAAATGCCTGAGCCAAATTGAAAAAGGGCCTCCTGTATATATATTTATGTTCTAATCATTTGAACTTGACTATATATGTGTTCCTATTTCAATTAATTTGGTGTCACTTTCCATGTGTTGATAACAAATTAATAAAATTTTCCATAGTTGAACTGTTAATTATTAACCTCTCTTATGGACTTATAAGAACTGTGCATTTGTGTTTGATAAATTGTATGAAAGAAAATCTAATAGCTTATGTGTGCAAATAAACATTAGAGTTGATTTTTATAAACATAACATACAACATATTTAATATATCAACACAGATGATCCAAATTCTATCATTGACTACAGGAATCATATATAGTTGTGATATGTTTTGCTTTTATATGTGAGCCATCTCCGAGAAATTAAAGGGTTTCATTATGTATGCATTTGATTAGTTGTGCTATTAAGCCTTCTTGAGTGACAGTGGATTAACAATAGAAATTTTGTTCTCTTAGAAGTACTAGTGGACTTATGTATGATAAGTACTTTGCAAGGAACTGCTGATATGCAATCTGAGGAGATCTTTGGTTTACTACAGAGGTTACTCTTGCAATTTGAGATGACTTTGTTTTCATTTTTTGTATATAGGTGATGTATGATAAGTATTCGGGGTGTAACAGTTCATATTTTCCTGTTTTAATTTCTTAAGGGAACTCTAATTCTTCAGAGTATATCAGCTTAAGCTGATTATTGTGTTGTGGCTGGAATTGGGTTTTGGAGTTTAGTTGGCTCGTTTGGTTGGTGAGAAAGAAATTGTTTGGGATTTGGGGTGTAAGGTAATTCATAGAACTAGCAAATATTAAGGATAAAGAAGTTTTTGATATTGATTTACAGATTGAGATTAAACATGCCAGCAGGTTTTTATTGCTAATAATAAGGTCCCACAGAATATTCAAAAAAAAAAAAACAAATCCTTTTAGTTAAAAGGGGCAAACTGGAAATGGCAAAATTTTATTTATTTTGTTTCCTGCGTGTAACACCAATGGTCCAATGCCTCATGCATGACTTAATTGAGCATCTTCTTTTTCCTCCTTAAAAAGAGTTTGTCTTTTCATCTGTTTTTTTAGTTTGTTCCATTTTTGGGTTTTTGAAGAGGATCTTAACCATGGTTCTTCATGTGCTTGATTAATTTTAAATTAGCTACTTGTCTTTTCATTCCTTCTTCTAACTGCAATTATGCTCCAAGTTGTTTGGTTTTATTCGAGCTATCTTGGGGGGATTGACATCTTATATTAAAACTGCCAATGAAGTATTGGCAGATTCAAAAGCAGGATAGAACTCTGTCGGCTGCTTCACACCTCCTGTAAGCGAACACAGATCTCTAGCTTAATAAATTTATGACATGAAGCCTTCAATCTAAATTGGCACAAAAACCTAGTGAAAATTATATTTGCATAGAGACATGCAAACACATGCACATGCAAGTTAGACATTATGGTAAATTAAGATACTATAATTTTAAATTCAACTTTTACTGCTCTTATCTGATTGAAATATCAACCGTTTGGTATGTGCAACTATAAAGCTTGGGATACAACAAAAATTCACAACAATTTTACAACATTCCATAAATTAAGTTTCCACATTATACTTGGGGTCACCATAATATATAACTTTAGTTTTTTTTCAATGATTCATGCATTGAATCAATTGTCCTTGGAAAAAATTACACTGTTTGTATTTTATTTCTCAATGCAACCAAGTGCTTGAATTTAACTAGGAAACATAATGTGATGCACTTAAGTTTTACCCTTATGAAAAAAGTTGTGAAATTTGTTGTCTCTAGTATTGTTTTAGGAATAAATTATAGCTATCCTGTTTTTTTTTTTTTTTGCTTTATTTATTTATTTATTTTTTCTAATTGTGAACAACCCTCTTTTATTACCGGTTTTGATAAACTTGTATCAGGAAAAAAGTATAAGGAAAGTTAATGCAAATCAACCATATAAACATGATTTGGTTGTTTGATTGAACCTTCTTTATTTTTTGGGTTATTTAGTGCCAAATTCTTATTTATGTTCTGTTTGTTTTGATGGAAATTTTTTTTTTCACATTTTCTTGTGTTTGGTAGGATAGAAGACACAGATGATCCAGAAACAAACTTATTGGTCAACAGAATACATTTTGGCAAAATGTTTGCCCCTTGCAGAAAACTCACAAAGCAAAGCATCCTTATCTTGTCATTCTCTACGCATTTCAACTTGCTCCATCAACGATAACAAAGCAAACCTCTCTCTCTCTCCCTCCATTTCTGTTCTCTTATGTTCAATTTTCTTTGTCTATTATGAACTAATCTTTTCTTTGTTGAGTATGTTGGCCTCAGTCACTCAACATCTGCACACTCCAGTGGTTTGACACTCTTCGCTCTCTCTCTGTTTGTGACTCAAGCAGCTGCAAGCAGTGTCTCTGAAAGGTGAGCATGCTTTTTTTGTGGTCTCATTCCTAATGCATCTGTCCTTTTGTTTTTCTTTGGATTTATTTTGATTGAATGATACTTCTGTGTTTGATGTAATACGATGAAGGCCTATATCATAAATAGACTACACCATGGTTTTAAAGAATTTTGTTGTTTTGTAATACCATTAGCTACCATGATTTTAAGGTTGTCAAATGGATCTAATGTAAACCTATTTATAACCTTCATTGGATTTTTTATATCATACAATTTAGAACAAAAAAGATGTAGCTCGTTAAGGGATTTCCATTATAAGCATAGGCCATTAAAACCATGAAAATCCTTAATACTTCCACTCTCTTTCTATTCCAAAAACTTCTTTATGGACATATTCTACCAATATATGTAAATGGTAGTTGGAATTGATAGGCTTAAATCATACAATTATGTTCTTGACATTGCCTAAAAGTTGCTCATGAAGATGTTTGACTGTAACTTTTTTAACGAATTTTGGCTTATTTACTTTAGCTTTCTTTGTCAGAGTTCACTTTCTTCTTCTTCTTCTTCTTCTTCTTCTTCTTCTTCTTCTTCTTATGAAATGGTATGTTCTTCAGAGTTCTCTTCTGACTTTGTTGCATTTCAATTATATTGTCTAATTGTTTTAGTTCTTGGGTTAATTTGGAATCTTTGACTAATGGGGTTAGATAAATGCACAAATAATTGTTGTATTGCCTAGAAAAAGATCCTGCTGTATTGCAATCTTGGTCAATTTCAAAGATCCTGCACTATCTGTTACCTAGAAAAAGATCCTGCTCTATCTGTTACCTTGCAATTTCAAAGATAAATGTTGCATTGCAATCTTGGTCACAAGATAAGCAATTATGATGGAATCCTCAAGACTGTACAAAACCAGTATGAGAAATTGGATTCATGCCTTCAAGATCTTGAAGGAGGACAAGAATGCCTAGAGATGGTGGCTCATATTTTGAATAAGACGGTAATAATGGTCTCTAGTTTAGGGGCCTCGTGGGGTGGGAGGTAGCAAAGTGAAAGGAGCGTCAACAAGTTGGCTAGGATACTTAAATTCGAACAATATAAATTTGTTGCAGCACTAATTTTCCTAGTGAAATCAGTAGTTGGTTAGGATACTTAAATTCAAATAATATAAATTTGTTGCAGCTCTAATTTTCGTAGTGAAATCACTTATGACTTCTCCTATGAATGTAGGCACGTTACTGAATCACATAAATCTCAGTGTTATTTGTTCTTTGCCTTTTTCTCTTTTTTTACTCAGGTTGCATATGCATAATCCCCGAAAAAGAGCGTCCTTTCTCAACATTTTCAACCACTAGCCAACAAATTGTGGTGCAGTCTCGTGGCATTTTTTTTATTATATTTTTTAATTTGCAAAAAAAAGAAAATTTTTTTAAAAATGTCAGGATTTTGCTGCCATGCGGTGCCTTTAAATGAATGGGATATAAATTTAATTTCTTTAAATACTAAAATAACTAGTGAACAACTTGTGCAACACACAAGAAATTTAAACAAAATATAACTTTTTTTTTTTTATTCTTTGTCTTAAATATAAAATTGATAATTATAGTAGTTATTAATAGGCATTTATTATGTTTGTATTCATATATGGAACTATTTATTCTACAATATAAATAAAATATGATGTGGGAGTATTCTAATGGAGGGTTTAAATATATAATAGAATCCTTTTTTTTAGAAGAAATATATAATAGAATCTAAATTCAATTAGAAAACATATATTAGAAGAATGATGTTTAAAATGGTGAGGCCTCAAAACTTGGCAAAATTTTATGAAGCAACCAAAAGTTAAACTTCTTTGATTTTATATATATTATAAATTATACTATTATAACACAATTCACAACTCTTGATTTTTTTTTCTCAAAAAAAAAAAAAAAAAAAACTCAAACTCAATTAAAAAAAAATTACACAACAATATTACATCTTTATAAATTATTAATGTTTAGAGTTTAACCAAGGATTTTATAGCTCATCTAGCATCTCTTAGTTTTTCTAATGGAAGTAGGATTTAAATCCTCCCAGCCTCCAATGTAACTATCGAAATAAAATAAATAAATAAATAAATGAATAAATAAAAGGTCCGAATATAATAGACACTTAATTTGCAATAGCTTAGAGATTGATATCTTTACAGCATGCTCTCTTCAACTTTTAAGTTTTGGGTTAAAAAAGAAAACTAAAATCAACCCAAACCTTATGATAGGATTGAATAGACACTAATTTGGCTCCAATTAGAGATGAACATGGCTTTTCCTGGTGGGTGGTGGCAGTGGGTTTAATAAGAAAATTTTCTAAAATCACATTTTCTATTCTTTCATTTTTCCATTTTTTCTATCAAGCATCCAAGGAAAACTAAAACGTTTTTTTTTTATTTTTTATTTTTTATCATTTTACTTTTCTATTCTCTCAGTGTTAAGACTCATATATTTACATATATTCCAAATTTTATAAAAATAATCATATAAACTCCTTTTACATAAATCAATAATTATTGCATCACCTATGATTAAGTAATATATCAAAATAAATGCACTTATCCATTTAAGACATGACAATGAATTAATACTTGGACATACATTTAAAATTTTGCTAAGGTGAAAAGTTAAGGAATGTGTCACATAACAGAAACTTAGACCTAATTTTATATGTATAGAAAAATGACTTTAGATTGTATTTGTGAGGTATGAATTGCGGAATAGGACGATGAGGTGTATTTATCTACACACACACAAGTCTAACTCTTAACTCTCAAGTTCACCTCTCAACTCTAAAAAAACTAAAAAAAATAAAGAAAGGTCCATTGCCACTGGCACACCTAATCTTAAAAAAAAAGGCTAAAACTTGTTGTAAACAATATAATGCACACACCTTTACACAAATGCGAAAAAGCAATTGAAATCGCGACTTGAAGCAGCTGTAATAAATACTACTCTTAAAAAAATAAAAAATAAAAGGAGTTATCAGACTTGACTTGGTTTAGTTTAAATAGAAATTACACGATGGGAGCTTCACATATGCCTCACGGACTCTACTGCATAATCTGTAAGTTCTCTCCTGCCACACACATTCTTTCTCTTTTATTTCCTCTCCTTTCACTATTTTATTAATTTCTAAATTGTTTTCTTTTTCTCTCTTATTTCTTTATTCTTCTTGAAATCTACTGAACCTAGATTTCCCTTCATGGATACAAAAAGCCCATCTTCTTCCGCTTTTGCCAACCGTAAGTGAAAGTACGATGTCTTTCTCAGTTTTAGAGGTGAGGATACTCGTAAGAGTTTTATAGATATCTCTACATTGCTTTGAAGCAAAATAGAATTTTCAATTTTAGGGATGATGAAAATCTCGAGAGAGGAAAAACTATGTCTCTTGATCTTTTGAAAGCCATAGAAGAATCATTATTTGTTGTTGTCATTCTTTCAAAAAAATATGCATCATCAACATGGTGTTTAGATGAACTTGTAAAAATCATGAAATGCGGAAAAAAGATAGGGCTAATAATTCTACCCATTTTTTATGAAGTGCATCCATCTGATGTTCGAAAACAAATAGAAACTTATGCACAAGCATTTGTTGAACATGAAGAACGTTTGAAGGATAATATAGAGAAAGTTCAAACATGGAGAGCTGCTTTGACAAAAGTTGCCAATCTCTTAGGATGGTCTTTACATGATGGGTTATTTATGTTGATGAAATAATTTCTTTTCTTTTCTTTTTTTCCTTTTTTTTTTTTTTGAGAAGAATAATTTCTATTATATATATTAACTAGCCATCTTCATTAACATACCACATTTAATTAGCTCATTACTATCTTATTTTTAGTGTGGGATTACCATTTTTACACAAGAAATTGCATCTCTTTACTTTTCTACTTTTCAACTTGGAATTCATTCAAATTTAAAAATATTTACAACGTATTTTCACATTGACTCAAATTTCAGTAACAAAATTTTCATTCTTTACAGGACATGGATGAAAACAATCAATTATAAAAAAAATAAAAATAAAATAGTATCTTATTATTATTATTATTATTATTATTATTATTATTATTATACCACAACACCTTATTTAAGAGTTTCATACACATGTACCTGTAATAATTGGAAATGAATTAAGTATTGTTCAAATTCTCAAAATAAATCAATGCATGTATAGAATGTCTTGAAAATGTTTAGGTACTCTTAAGTACTTAAATTATTTATTTGCATTTCTTATATGTGGATTTCTCTTTTAAGTTATTCTTTTTATCAATATTTACTGATTATTTTTGTTTACACCTTTTAAGTAATACTATGCCATTAAAAATAAATTACATTTTATACATAGTTATATTTTATGTGAAAAATTTTATATTTTTATTTTTTGGGGAATCAAGATAGTAATATTTTAATATGCTCTAATACTTATACTTATATTAATTAACATTTTTTGAATCAATATTATGTCAAACTATGTCTTTTATTCTTGCCCCCGAACTTAAATTCTGGTTCTACCCCTACTAAAAATAGCATTGTTTATATCTATATGGTTCTAACAGTAACTCAATAATAATTTACTTTGGGGTTTTTATATATTTATCTATTTGAGGGAACTCATTACTATGTTTTTGGTGATATGGGATTACGACCCTAGTTTATAAGTTATTGCCTTTACTTAGTTCCCTACTTCTCAACGTGGGACTTGCTTGAATTTGAGTGTAATTTACAATGAAACTTAACATTTAATATCTGCTTTCTTTTGGGAGGTGGAAGGAATTATGGGTGATTCAATTGCTTTCCTTGTTTGTCTCTCTTCTTTGCAAGCATGAGTCAAAATTTATTCAATATATTGTGGAAGTGATATCACATAAATTAAGTTATGCATTCCCAAAAAATACCAAAGGTTTAGTAGGAATAGATTCTCGAGTGGGAGAATTAATGTCACTTTTAGCAATAGTATCAAAGGATGTTCACATCATAAGGATTTGGGGGATGGGGGGAATTGGAAAGACTACTCTTGCAAGAGTAGTCTATTGGAAGATGTTTAATAATTTTGAAGGCAGTTGTTTTATCACTAATATTAGAGAAGAATCTGAAAAACATGGTTTACTTCCATCACAACAAAAACTTATTTGTGTGAAATTTTGGAGGAGAGAAGTATGAATATACGGGATGTTGATGATGGAGTTCACATGATCAAGAGAAGGTTATGTCATAAAAGGATTCTTCTTGTTAATTCAAAAAAACACATTGGAATCTTGAAACTTTTTCAAAGATGTCTAACCTTAAATTGCTTATAATACATGGTGTTCGCATTCTACATGGCCTTGAACATCTTCCTAATGGTTTAAAATTTATTTATTGGAGTGGAAATCCTTCTAAATCTTTGCCATCAAGTTTCCAATCATATGAGCTTATTGAACTTTGCATGTGCCACAGCAAAATTGAAAAACTTTGGAAAGGAATAAAGGTAAGATTGTTTTTCAAGTAATCCAATACATTAAATAAAAAGCAATAAATTCTATGGTTTGTGGAACCTAATAATTGCTTATTTAATTGTGTGTGTGTGTGTGGCTTTTAACAGCATTGTGACAAGTTGAAGTCCATCAAATTGAACGATTCCTTAAACCTCCTTGAAACTCCTAACTTCATTGGAATTCCCAATCTTAGTATTAAAAAAAAAAAAAAAACATAATTTTGTTTTTTGTTTTTTTTTGTCTTTGTTAATAAATTATTGTATCTTAATGTATTTAGAAACAACGATTTTGTCTATTTATAATTTTTTAATGCTATATGAATGACTATTTGGATTTTTTTTTTCTTTATACTCCTGTCCCATTAGCTTAAAATCCTAAGCCCGTCCCTGATTATATATAAAGTTAATAATATAAAGTAGATATTTAAACAATAAAAAATGCCCCATTTAAAAATTTTGCCTAAGGCCTCAAATTCCTTGAGCCGGCCTTGGTTACATATAGAGCTAAGTGGCCACTCTAATTTTGGGATTTATCTTTTGACAAACCGTCTTATTATGGTGCATTTTCACTTTTTCTTGCTATGGAAGTGTTGACATGCACGTACTTACCGGGTTTTTAGTGTACTAAATATTTAACTTTGATTTATGATAGAAGAGCTACCCAGTGATTTGGAAGATGTATTCCATTCTGATTTTATCTAATAAAACTCACTTACCTTTTCCTCAAAAAAAAAAAAAAAAAAAATCGGTTTACATGTGTGAGTCCAAATAGTAGCGAGGGCTATAGCATATAAATGAACCAATGAACAGTTGTTTATCTCAATATCAATATGAATACAAAAAATAACTGTTTTTTAATACATTTTCACTCAATCATTTATCAAAATGGAATTCAATTTTTTTTTTTTTAAATCTTAAAAATTATTTATAAATTATTTTGCGTTAAATTTCACAACAATTTCCTTTCAATCTACAAAATTAAAAAGTCCCTTAGAATTTATTTTTGTTTTTTGTTTTTTTGGCCTTTAAAATTTACTTTTGACAATATTCATAATTGAAAAGTCAAATATTAGCTTTCCCCATAATCTATAAATCACATAAATATCATATTTATTATCTCATAGTATATGTCCAATATTATTTTTTAATTTAAAAAAAAAAAAACCTCCATCTTAGCTAATATGTCCAATATTCTTTATAATCTCAAGTATATAATTTATTTTAAAAGAAACAGACTCACAAACAAAAATACTTAGTTTTTTGGCATATTGATGTCCATGATAAAGTGGTTTTCCAAGATCACATCTTACTTTGATTTTAAATTATAAGTCATTGCATGATTTCCATGTAATATTAATCATATATCTTATAGACTTATACAATATGGTGCAAAAATAATCTACAAAACATTGCAAGGCGTTAAGTAGTTTATCAAGGCTTTCCAATAATAGAAAGTAGTCTATCTAATCTAAACTCGCTCGAGCGAATATAAAGGAATTTGCCAAGTCTAAAATGGCTCTTCTTCTTTTTCATTACGCTTTCGTTCTTGTAGAACCTTGCGAAATCTTCAAGATATACCCTCTCTCTGTCAGATATTTGGAACATCATTTGGGTTCTCATTCTGGTCCAGTCCACCAGATGGGTTGATGGGTTTGTTGAGGTATGAGTTTTATTGTCATTAAGGATGCTGGCATGACTGATTGAAAGACAAAATATGATGGACATGACCCAAACCCTTTTGCCAATCAAGAAAAAGCCCAATTTCCAATATTTGGAGATGGACCAAGATTTGGATCTTAAAGGAAGAAAAAAAAAAAAAAATCCAGCCCATGTTATGCCCTGCACACAAAATTAGCATTAGTCATATTTGGTTGCCGAGAAAATACAGAGGGAGAGAGAAGGATGCTAAGGTTTCAGGTTGTCTTATTTTACCTGTCAGAGATCATATGAGGGCTAAATATACTCCAGTGCGAAAATCATTGGAAACATTGCACAATGCTCATAAGTCCATTTTAAAAACCCAAATGATTTTGCTGAACTATAGTCATGGGCACCTGCTCTACTCTGTGACAATGCACAACATGTGCCCTTGGAATTAGCGAAACATTTGCAACCAGCCAAACCGGCTTTATAATTATGTCCAGAGAATTTTAGAACTTTCAAAAGACAATTAATATTTTATAAGCCAATTAGTACAATCTATAATTATGGACTTGGATCCAGACCTCAGTAGGGTCGAAATTAATTTATTGCACGATTAGTAATGGTTGCATTCTTTGATGATCAACAAATGACCTTTAACAGACCAAGGTCATTTGTATTGAAAATAATACATCTCTCTAGTAAGAGCTTTCACCACTGAATAGTTTGAGTCAGGATTTCAAAGACTATAAGTTCCATCATTACCAGAGTCTGAAGCTGTCTAGTAAACCTAATATGCCTTATCATTAATATACATGCTTAAAGGGATAGATATTACAATTTACAAGCAGGTCAAGCTGGATAGGTAGTTTATGATCCTCAGAACTGAAGCACAGAAAATTCGTAGAAGACAGAAAGAATTTTGGCTTCATCGTGTTTGCTACCGAGAGCTTTTTATAGGAATTGCAGATGCCTGTTGAAAAATTCAAGATCCAATCAGTTATCAAGGGAGTAGAGGCACTATACTATTTACCGAGGCCAAAGTAGAATATACAGAACAAATAAAGCAGTGGCACATTATGAAATGAAGATAAGAATATTTTTAATTACCAGACTTGCAAAACGAGTGGAAGTGCTACGCCATTTCCATGTTTTCAATGGTTTAGAATATCTACAATAGCTGGTTAGCCTCCTCAGATCACATAACCAATGTAAAACTTCCCTGAAAATTTGCAAATAAAAATTCAGTGAAAACTAAGACCACGGTTTCTTGTTTTATACTGCTATGTGACATTTATGGAAATGAAGGTACTATAGCATATTCTAAAGACAACTTTGAAAAAAAAAAAAATATATATATATATATATATATATTAGAATTCATCACAAATTTCTAGCTTGCTGCTTTTTCAAAAGATAAAAGAGATAAAAGAAAGGGGAACTTATATTTTTGTTTACACATACACAAAAGAAAAGTCGATTAGGTGTTTGCCCTCTCAGACCTGAATAATTTCTTTCCTCAATCTTTAAGCTCACTAGAGATTCAAATTGGGCAAACCATAAAACAGACAGTACAGAGAAACATAGAAAAATAAAATGTAGAAGAAAAGGAAAAAGAAAGATTGAACAATCAGTGAATAAGGTCTACTTCAAAGCAATATACCAGATATATCATCAGCAATGATTTTTTACTTCTTACAAATCATATAAAAAAAGGAAAGGTTGTTCCCACTAAAATACAATCAGGTGAACCATCTTGTCATACTAAAATTAACTTAAAATCCAAATCAATCAAACTGAAATATGAATTTATAGTTTCCCATTTCTATATAAATTTCATGTCTATCCTATAATTAGAGTTTGTTTTGAAAAACATTGAATGTCAGCAACATAAAAATTCAGGTTCTTAGAGTGTTGTTTTCAATATTATACCTTTTGTTGGAAGATGTATTCTTACAAAAAGGCTGCTTCGTTTCATTCAATATCTGCAAAAAAGACCCTCCCAAATAGCATAAGTCAGTCAATGTGTCTTCCTTACTGATTAGCTTTTGTATTTCAGTTGACCTTCACACTTAACAAAGATAAGAAACCAAGACAAAAGTTTTAACTACCTGATACCAGAATCTAGCTAATGTGACAATCTTTGCAAGAATTCAATAAATCAATCCAATGCGGGATTACTGGCCCACTTTGCATCCTACCATCAATCATAAAGCAGCTGCAAATTTGAAATGAAATTGAGTTAGATAAACTACAAATCTTTCTTCTTCTTTTTTAATGAAAAGATAAAACTACAAACGAAAGCTAAAAATTTCCGTGCTTTCACTATCAAGAAAATTCCGAAAGAGACAGAAAATGATGGTCTTACTAGCTAGTATACTTTAGTATTCACCATAGTGTATATCTTAAAGCTATGATTTTGAGCACAATGTGCAATACTATCCAGATTATTCTTTAAGCCAGGATAATTTGATGGTTGAAAATAAAATTTCAAAAACAATTTTCAACCTGTTAGTCAAAATGGTGGTAAGTCCACAGCATCCTTGATTATATTTTTAAAACTGTTAAGCTTGAACTTGTCATCAGTACATACGATGTTTAACATAAAAGTTGCATAAGAAGAGGACCAGGCTATGTGCACCAAACTGAAAACTGAACAATTAGCAAACTGAGAGCTTAGAAAATCGTGAACGCAGTACATTAAGCAATGTCTTTCTCAACACCTTGTATCTCCCAGCTTGGAATTTGCTTTACATAACAAGGGCTGCAAACCAAAAAGCCACCGTTAAGTACATGTGCAGTCACCTCGCCTTTCAAAATACAAAGGACAAGGCTTCACAAATTGTCTGATAAAGGGTTATGGACTTCAACTAAGCCATCCAACCATAACAGCCTATTAAATTTGGTTCCCCATTCAATCATTGCATAGAAAGCTTGAACCATAACAACAACATTCTCTTTTGGTATTTACATCCACTGAAATCAGCACTTGTCATTCTCAACAATCAACAGACCGTTTCCAATTGCAAACAGGAGGTTTACAACTTCTTAAAGAATGATTTCTAGCCATTGCTTCTTTACAGATCCTGACCATGTGCTTGCAGTAGTTAAAAGCTTGAGAAGCATTAACAGCCTTCCCTTCAAGCATGCTCTCACTCTTGCATTTCCAAATTGCCCAAAGAGTTATTAGCCAAAAACAAAAGCCCTAGGAGTGGCTTCAATAACAACAATAATGGAAGAAAAAAATCACCATCCCACACAAATAGAGAGCCAAGTATTAATGGAATTTGATTCAACAAATTCAGTTCTAACTGTAAGAACATTCCAGTCAGGCATAGTATTAAAAAGCCATCCCTCCATTCCATACATACCCACCGATAAACATGTTCCACAGCACAATATAGAACCTGCAATCAGGTGAATCATCTTGTCTTACTAAAATTAAAAAACTTGATTCCAATTCAAACAAATGAAAATATAACTCAATCTAACTCTCATTTCAATCAGGCATAGTTTCTCATTTCAATCTAACTCTCATGTCTATCCTATAATAAGAGCTTGTTTTTTAAAAACACTGCATGTCAGCAAGATATAAATACAGGTTCTGGAGTGTTGTTTTCAATATTATACCTTGTGTTGGGGGATGTATCCTTACATATAGGCTGCTTCATTTCATTCAATAGCTGCATCAAAGTTCCTCCTATTAATATACATTTACTGAATGGAACTATTAAATAAGTTAAAATTGACAGCAGCTTCTCAAAAAAAGTTAAAATTAACAGCTCAGGTCAGGTGGTATAGTGAGAGGTGTAATCTGCACCCAAATACTCATCAAGCAAAGAAGTATTGACCCTTCTTTTAATGGTTCATTGTGAAATCCTTGAAAGTGGATATGAGCCTTGGGAGAAAAAACACAGTCAATTAACCTTGATCTCAAAAAGAGTAATTCAGTCAATGTATCTTCCTTACTGATCAACTTTTTTTATTTCAGTTGACCTTCACAGTTAAAAATGATAAGAAACCAGCACAAAAAACTTTTTACTACCTGATGCCAGAATTTAGCTAATGTGACCATCTTTGCAAGAATCCAATAAGACAATCTAATGCTGGATGACTGGCCCACTTTGCATCCAACCATCAATAATAAAGCCACTGAAAATTTGAAATGAAATTGAGTTAGATAAACTACAAATAAATAAATATATATATATATATATAATATATAAAAAATAAAATACAAATTAAAGCTAAAATTTTCATGCTTCACTATCAAGAAAAATTCCAAAAGAAGAAAAAAAATGATGGCCTTACCAGCTAATAAAATTTAGCATTCGCCATAGTGGTATATCTTAAAGCTATGTTTTCAAGTACAATGTGCAATGCTGTCCAGAATATTCTTTAAGCCAGGATTAATTGATGGCTGAAAGTAAAGTTTCAAACAACAATTTTCAACCCATTAGTCAAAGTGCTGGTTAATCAGCAGAATCTGTAAAGATATTTTTTAACTCGTAAGCCTGAAACTTGTAATCAGTACATACGATGTTTAACATAAAAGTTGCATAAAAAGAGGACCAGGCTATATGCATTAAATAGGACGCAGACTAGAATTACCAAATCGGGAGCTTACAAAATCGCGAACGCAGCAGATCAAGCAATGTCTTTCTTAATAGCTTGCATCTCCCAGCTTTCCACAACAAAGGCTACAAACCTCAGACCTTCTAGTAAGTAAAAGTGCAGCCACCACACCTTTCATAAGTACAAAGGATAAGGCCTCACAAATTGTCTAAGGACTAGTCATCCAACAAAAACAGCCTCTTGCAATTTGGTTCCCCATTCAATCTTTGCACAGAAAGCTTGCACCTCACCAGAAAACTTCCACTGAAATCAGCCCTTGCCGTTCTCAACAATCAACAAATTGTGTCCAATTGCAAACAGGAGGTATAAAACTTCTTACAAAATGATTCACAGGCACTGCTTCTTCTTGATAGATCATGACCATGTGCTTGCAATAGTAAAGAGCTTGAGAAGCATTGACAGCCTTCCATTCAAGCATGCCCTCACTCCTACATTTCCAAATTGCCCAAAGAGTTATTAACCAAAAAAAAAAAAAACCTGAGAGTGGCTGCAAAACAACAATGATAGAAGAAACAAGTCAGCATCTGTAGACATCTCTCCACCCAAACAGAGAGCCAATTAATAATGGAATTTGATCCAATAAATTCAGATCTAACAGTAAGGTCCTGTCCAAACTAAAGGGATCTTGCA
The DNA here is from genome assembly GCF_001633185.2 of Quercus lobata. NCBI lineage: Eukaryota > Viridiplantae > Streptophyta > Magnoliopsida > Fagales > Fagaceae > Quercus > Quercus lobata. The sequence goes on from NC_044907.1 coordinate 83,905,170, forward strand.
TTCTAATGAAATGGTACAGATAATCACAAGTTATGGAATGTTCAAGGTCATTAATAAGTTAGGTACACATTTTAATGAAATCATTATAATTCATTCAATATTATAACTGCTTTGGAACAAATAAAATACCTGCCCATCTGTAGCGCATGGGTGACAATGCTTCTATCATCTATTGAAGGCCAACGCATGATCTCCAGTTAAAATAACATTTGACTCAGCCACTCAAGCATAGTATTAAAAAGCCATCCCTCCATTCCATACATACCCACAGATAAACATGTTCCACAGCACGATATATAACCTACAATCATCAAATTCCATGTTACTATTTCTCTTTTAGGAATTTAATCGAACAATTATGTGCCTTAGGCATAAAGATTCATTTAAAACTGTAAGAGATATTGATGAGCTAAACCTTCAAAGTGCTAGAAGTACATTCTTTAGAAGGGAAAAAAAAAATTGAACACATAGACATCTGAGCACCTCTTTACAACTATTTTCCCTGAAAAAAAACGTTCCCAAGGAATAATACAAATGAAATTCATCACCACAGATGTGAAACCACGCAAAAGACCAAAATTTATACCACTAAGGTAAATTCTAAATAGTCCGCAATGAAAATAATAAAAGCAATTCCTCTTAAACTTAGACCAAATTTCTGAGACCCATTACCATGTATATGAATTCCACACCATATACATGTCCTACAATACCCACTTCACTGAACAATATAAATGCAAAATCTGAAGCGCACTCACAAAAAACTATAACTCCACACATTCAAAAGAAGTTTAAAAAAAAAAAAAAAAAAAAACTAATAAATTAAAATGTATAACCCAAAAGTTTAACGTACCTCCAAATTTTTGGAATTTGAGAAGAATTTTTTGGAGTTGAGAAGATAGCCTCCGCTGCAACACTAGAAGAATTAGCTTAAATTAGGGTTGGGTTTTTAAAATTCATATTGCATAAATGTACACACAGAGAGAAGAGAGGTACCAATTTCTAAATGTTGTGTACCTTGAGGGAGTAAATATGTATATTTCTGTACGTTTTGCTCTCTCTGTTTTACACAATTATTGCTGCTCCTCCTCCTGCAGCTCGTAGATGGGCCAGAAATCAATCTGAACGCAAGGGATGTTGATGATATTCTTCAACCACTCTTGCCCTTTTCCTTTCTTGCAGTTTTGTTTCAGCACTGGACATTCAATAATTCGTAGTTGCAGAAGTGAGGGAGGCAGGCTGTTCTCTGGAAGGGATGCGAGTTTAGGGCAATCCCAGATCCACAGTTCTTCAAGTGAAGAGAGGTTTTGAAATACCTTGGAGGATAGGAACACTATATCTGGAAAACCTTGAATCGACAGGAAGGTTAGAGAGGTAGGTAGCAGTAGCATCATCTTCCCATCTTCCTCCTTAGGAAACGACTGCCAATCCTCAAATTCATCACCATAAATGGTGAGATGTGTAAGAGACGAGAGTCTGTGTAATCCCCATTCAAATACTTGCTTACAGTTAGTCATCCCTCCCAACGAAAGTTCCTTTAGGTTTGTTGGCAAGCCCTCTTCTGGTAAGGATACCATGCTTGGACATTTATATATATCAAGAGTAGTGACCATATGCATGCGGGGCAAGGCCTCTAGTTTCTCACAGAACTGGATCGAAAGATTTGTAAGGTGAGTGGGGAGAAACCCTCCATCCGGAAATGAAACAAGACTACAACAGTTGTATATGCTTATGTCATTCAAGTGGCAGAGTTTGTGTAGGCCCTCCGGTAAGAATTTAATCTCTTTACAATTACTGATTCCAAGACGTTCAAGAGACGCGTTATCGTGTAAGTTGTCCGCCAGTGACTCTAACTTTGGGCAATCCTGTACTTCAAGTTTTTTAAGGGCAATAGGTAACTGGTTACTTGATGATAATGATGTCAGCTCTGAGCAATTCCGAATCTCAAGGACTTTAAGCTTCACAAATAGGTCACCTCTTAATAGTACACATTTTAGAGATGGACGACGTCTAATAACCAAGTGCTCAAGAAGAGATGCATTACTGTTAATACTCTCCTCTTTCAATAATAAAGAAGAAGCCTCTCCCTCGTCTATCAAAAATTGCAAATTCTCGCAATCATTTATCTTTAGACTTTTCAAAGTTGGAGGTAGCTGGCGTTTTGAAATGAACATCAAAGAACTACATTCCTCAATAGTTGCATATTCTAGGCATGTACAATCGGAAATTGGTAGGGATTTTAAAGCACCACAACCATTAATATTCAATGTCTTTAATGTTGACGTCAAGCTGATGTTGATGAGACTTGGACACGACTTGATTTCCAGCCTAACAAGGGAAATGAGACTATCTTGCCACAAAGATGTTAGCTCATTACAATTATATATCTTTAGATCTTTTACCTTTACTAACCCTTCCATGAACTCCTTTGATAAGCTTTTAAGACCTGGAATAGAAAAAGTAATCGACTCCAGCAAGCATAACTCTTCTATATTTTTGCTCACCACCTCCTTACACCCCACAATCTTTAATTTATGGAGCGTTGGAAGGCTTGGAATTGAAACAACCAACTGCTCACAATTACTAATAGAAAATTTTTCCAATGATGGGAGATGGCGTGGCAATTCCCCTTGCAATTTGGGGCATTGAGAGATAAAAAGCTTACGCAAGCGAGGGAATCCTCCATGCTCAACTCCACAAGGAATCCAATCTTGCCATTCTTGCATATCTTCCAAGCGAAGCGTTTCTAAGTTTTGAAAAGATTTCAACCGACCTTCCCCATAAAACTCAGGACCAATGGTCTGCACCATAGGCATACTCTTAATGACAAGGAATTTGAGGGAGGATAGATGTCCAATAGCAGGTAAGGATATGCATTGTTTACATTCGACAATCTTTAGGACCTCAATATCAGAAAATGAATGGTCTCCTAACCATGTTGGGAATTGCACACCGATATAGCCATCAATTGAAAGTTCTTTCACCGTTGTCCAAGGTCGTAGCATGTCAAGAACATCTTTTGCAATGCTTGCATCTTGTAAATCATTAAGTGCAAACCCCCATTTGATCTCTAGTGCATCTAAATTCTTCTTACCGTTTAAATTGGCCCTTCTTGCATCCTCAACATCAAGCACATTCTCCAAACTTGAAATGCATAATCTTCCCCGAAGAAACTCCAAGTTCATCAAGTCTCCTATATTGGATCCACTACCTTTACCCACAACAAAATTAGATAGTGTATGTAAGTTCTTTAATTTTTCAATTCCCACTGGCATCTCTCTAATTGAATCCACATATGTAATGTCGAGATACCGAAGATTAACAAGATCACCAATTTTGGTTGGTAACTTTGTGAGTTTGTAACAACCTTTCAAAATCAATGTCTGCAAATTGTATAGAGAACCTGTTGATTCTGGTAAACTTCTAATTGGAGTATTAGAAAGGCTGAGATATCTTAGATGTATCAAATTACCGATTGAGCTTGGTAGCTCAAAGATTACATATCCGCATAAAGATAATACTCTTAAGCATCTTAGTTGTGGCAACAAACAATTAGGAACATAGTTTGTGAAGTAGCTTTGGGCCTCTCCATAGAATGCTAAGTAGCTTTGGGACTTTATTGGTAGGGGTAGGAATGTTCGTACATGCATATCTTTGCGGAGGTTTTCAAACTTTTTGATGCCATTAGAATAATATTGAGTGTACGAGAAATGTCGTACCTTTGTAGAAATCTCAGATTGCTTATTACTACCCAATTTATCTTCCATTCTGTAGCACAAGCCTCTTGCTGCCCATTCAGCCAGATCATGGATGAGATCATGCATGACAAAGAGTGATTCATTATTGCTTGACTGTTGAAAGAATGATCTCATGAGTAGATCATGAAAATATTCAACACCAAGATCTTCCATCCACTTGTTTCTTTCTGTTTCTTGAACCAAACCTTCTGCCATCCATAACAAGACAAGCTCATTCACCTCAAATTCATAATCTTTTGGGAATAGTGAACAATACGCAAAACACCTCTTTAAATGTGAAGGGAGGTATTGGTAGCTCAATTCAAGAACTGGAATAATACCATTTTTTTCCCAAATCTTACTATTTAACACATTTTTCAATTCTTTAGGATTGCGTTTACTAAGTAAAGCGCCTCCAAGTACTTTTGCTGCCAAAGGTGACCCCTTGCACTTGTCTAAAATTTCACTACGAATTTCTTCAAGTTCTGGATGCACAACAGAATCAGTTGACCCTCGTGCATGTCGGATAAATAGACTCCAACAGGCATCATTTGATAGCACTTTCAAGTCGTAAGGTTGAGTAGTTCCCGTTATTGTTGACACACCATGATCCCGAGTGGTGACAATAATTTTGCTTCCTAGAGCCCCAAATTCAAAAGGACAACGTAGTTTAGTCCAATCATCGTAGTCTTTGTTCCAAACATCATCTAGAATGAGCAGAAACTTCTTGCCATATAATTTCTCCTTCAATTCGACTTGTATTAAGTTTAAATCATTAACATCGCAGTGCTCAGAAGTGAAAGACTGTAGAATTACTTTTGTCAACCTTACGATGTCAAAATCTTCAGAAACACAAACCCATGCTTTCAAATCAAAATAACTGTTGACATCATCGTCGTTGTACGCTAGTTGGGCAAGAGTTGTCTTACCCAGACCTCCCATACCAACTATGGGAATCACAGTGAGTTTAGCATCACTAAATTCACTACTCATCAATAACTTGATGATAGTCTTTTTGTCCTCATCCCTGCCATAAGTATGGTCTTCGTTCACCAGAGAAGTAGTGGGCACCCTTGATCTTTCTGTTCCAATCCTTTCCCCAGTGCTTCCTCTCAAATTCAAATCATTCTTTTCTGTCACAATTCTTTGTAGTCTTGAGTCAATCTCTGCAATCTTGGACTGCATCAACCTAGCAAAACTTTGATTCGAACCAACCCAATCATCGAAGATCTTCCGTACCTTACTTTTGTGGGGTTCTGGGTTCAACTCACGTCGCCAAACTTCAGTAGCAAACTCATCCAAGATATCATCCGCATCATAAGCCAAGTCTTCCAGCTCCTCCAGCCAAATCTTCACCAAACTGTTT